>NC_085962.1:25519872-25819872 GCF_910591565.1 Cydia splendana | reverse complement strand
ACCAGGCTGTATCTCACGAACCGTGATAGCTAGACAGTTGAAATTTTCACAGATGATGTATTTCTGTTGCCGCTATAACGACAAATACTAAAAACAGAATAAAATAAAGATTTAAGCGGGGCTCCTATACAACAAACGTGATTTTTGACCGAAGTTAAGCAACGTCGGGAGGGATCAGTACTTGGATGGGTGACCGTTTTCATAGATAATGGTACGGAACCCTTCGTTTGCGAGTCCGACTCGCACTTGGCCGGTTTTTTTGTTTATAACTTTTGATATTTTTTGTGTACTAATACACGCTTCGAATACATTTTTATAGACGTCATTACGAATCTAATGAGGTATCACACGTATTTTTAACCGACTTCAATTTCATAGAAGGAGGAGGTTCTGTATTCGGTTGTGGCTATGTTTTTTTTTTTAAATGTATGTTCACCGATTACTCCGAGACCCGTGAGTCGATTTGAGTAATTATTTTTTTGTTCGAAAGAAGGTACTTCCAAGGTGGTCCCACATTAATCTGGTGCTGTTCTGATGATGGGATCCATGAGGAATTGAGGGAACTCCTCAATTTTTCAAAGCACATGTATGGTGATTTGGGTGTTTTCTTAAGCAACTCGAGCATTTTCTTTCGAAAAGCACCAATTTGATGAAGTGGACCTGATGATGATGATTGTTTTGATGATAATCATGACGATTTCTTAAAATGTAGGACGTTCAGCGATTACTCCGAGATCCGTGGTCCGATTTGAGCAATTCTTTTTTTTGTTCGAAAGAAGGTACTTCCAAGGTGGTCCCACATTAATCTGGTGCTGTTCTGATGATGGGATCCATGAAGAATTGAGGGAACTCCTCAATTGTTAAAGGCACATGTATGGTAATTTGGGTATTGTCTTAAACAAATCAAGCATTCCCTCTTGAAAATCACTAATTTGATAGAGTGGACCTGATGATGATGATTGTTGATGACAATAATGATGATTTTATAAATGTAGATTACTCCGAAACCCGTGGTCCGATTTGAGTAATTCTTTTTTCGTTTGAACGAAGTTACCTCTAAGGTGTTCCCATAACATTGTTGGTTCTAATCTGATGACGGAATTCATAAGGAAATGAGGGAACTCCTCAATTTTTAAAGGCACGAGTATGGCGACATCGTTGTTTTCTATAGTAACTTAAGTATTTCCCCCCGAAAATCACCAATTTGATGAAGTACAACTGTAGCCCTACCAAGAGTGTGACACTACTACATATTCGCTAACGTCTTCGTAACTATCTCGTTCGCACTAATAGGCCAGCACGACGCATAGAAAGTATGTTACGCACACGCTAGCGAATATGTCAGTGTAAGACTTATGGTAAGGCTACTGAGGAGTCGGGAAATGGCGGTTGAAAGGTTGGTGGTTCAGGGTCGAGGGGTTCCGTGATCAGGGGTTGATGTGCTGTGAGGTTGAGTGATTGGGTCAGTGGCGGGGCGGAGGATGGATTTTGTGTTTGTGTAGTGACAGGAATAATTTCGAATTTAGTGATACGCATTATTATGCTTTTCATTCATGCGTCACACGTCACTCATAAGCTTTTAACAATGCCTTAAAACTAAAAATTGAAAAATAAAAACTTTTACAAAAAAAAAGAAAACCGACTTCAAAAAGGATGAAATAAAATATTATCCGTTTTTAAGTATATGCGTTACCAACTGATATGTTTGAAGTCGGTGCCACGACAAATAGTAACAATACCGGTCAAAAATAATCAGGTTTATGTCTATAATTCACATTACAACTTTACTAATATTATAATGGTGAAAGTAATTCTGTCTGTCTCTTTGTCACCTTTTCGGCTAAACAACTGCCATGTAAACTGGTGAAATTTGCCATGCAGGTAAAAAGTTAAAGCCCTGTAGATGGTCCTTGGATTGTTTTATATTTTGAAATCAAGTTTTCTGGATAAGAGGCGGGAAATAACTCAGTCCCAATCCCACACCAGAGTACTATGGACAGTTCGAAAATTTGTAAAAATTGCTCTTTAAAAACATATCGGCAATCGCATTGGTTTTATACTAGTACCGACAAACATGGTACGGACTGCGCCAAGGTGGCTTGACGGTGTGTTCTTAGGTATCTACAGAAAGTATGATCATTGCTGTCGTGTGCTGTAAGGTAGGTAATCCAACGTACATACACACATACATTCTTACACGTACATTCTTATCGAGTCACCCTAAAATCATGGTATGCTTCAAATTTGGCTTGGCACCGACTTCAAACATATCAGTTGGTAACGAATATACTTAAAAACGGATAATATTTTATTTCATCCTTTTTGAAGTCGGTTTTCTTTTTTTTTGTAAAAGTTTTTATTAGGAGTATTATCTCTATTTTTCACCGTTTTCCGTTTCTCGAACAGACTATTAGTTAAGGCTTGTATCTCGCGATGCGACCTTGACGTCCGCTCACTCTGATTGTATTACGCGCATACATTTGCGCCGGCAGCGCAGCGGCAGGGCCTCACACGCCAATTAGTACCAGGAACGACGTCGTGTCGCCGCGTTTAAAAACTGTCAGATGTTTAGGGTTTCCTGAAAAAACGTGACCCTTATGGGATCACTCGTTCGTCTGTCTGTCTGTCCCAGCCAATTTGATTCGAAACGAATACTGGAACAATTACATAAGTTGTAAATTTAATTAGTACACATAATTATCTAGTTTGTGACCCAAAGATGGAAATATACGGTACAGAAGGACTGCAACCCGACTGCAACTTATGAGGCCTGCATGCCGACGTTGCAGTTGGAGCGCAGAGTTGCAGTCGGGTTGCAGTCCTTCTGTATAGGCCCTAACGTGAATCAAAATCTAAATTAATTTTAAACATAGGAGGCTACTTTTGGAGGGTAAATGAGAAAATTAAAATCAAGTTTTTAAGTAAATATCAAATGAAATGGCTAAAATATATTTATTTATATATAATTTTAAGATAAATAAGTTAAATACCTCTCCGGTATCTCCCGATTTCTTGGATATGTAATTTTGAAAAAAAAATACACTAAATAGTTCAAATGACAGGAAAACTTATTATAAACCTACAGTCGGATGAAAATAAACATTGTTAAAAATTGAGTGATGTACAGACATCGTAAATTTTATAGCATTTTGGTGCAGCGGAGTGGTGCTAACGGAATTGGTATCTATAGATAATTCCAACTGAAATGGTAAATTAAGGTTAATATTAACGTAATTAACGCTAATTAATCATTAGGGTTGCAATTGTTTATACCAATTCCGTTAACACCACTCCGCTGCACCGTAAATGCTAAAAAAATTACGTCTGCGATGTACGGTACAGAACCCTTGAAGCGCGAATCCGACTCGCACTTCGCTGGTTTTTTTCTTTCTTCTTTCGCCATGAATTTTCACGGCCGATCTAAATTTGCATGTAGACAGATTCATGTATAGGTAAGTAGAACAGAGTGCTGTAGTTAAAAGCCTTCATATCAGTTTTCCGGGACGATAAAGGAATAATACTTTATGTGTAGTCATAGTCATAGTCATAGTCATTTATTTGATAAAACCGGTTTACATGTCAAAGATGATAATTATAATGATTCCCAACAGATTACAGTATTGTAAAATGATTGAGTTAAAATTAGATCACAATATGATAAAAATAAAATATTAGTAAAAATGTGCAATTATACAACCATAATTAGTCACTTCACGAATTCATCCGAATAAATTATAACACATACCTAATAATAGTACCTAATATTGAAGTCAGTACCGAAATAATAAATAAATAATTACACTTAAGGATGTTGGTATATGGACTAACTGTCTTTATACATTAAAAATTCATCGTAGTTATAGAACGAGCGCTCAATAAGCCAGTGTTTTAGACGGCACTTAAACCTATGCAGACTTGTGGCCTCAGTTACAATGCTTGGTAACTTGTTGTAGACCGTGGGGCCCATAACGTGAGTTAACTTGGACGACTTCACAAGTTTGCGGCTAATACCTACAAGCTTGTTAGCGTTTCGCGTATTGTACTCGTGTACCATTGCGTTCGTTTTGTAGGACGTAAGGTGTTCACGCACGTACACCGCCACCTGCATTATTACTACTGCGGGTAATGTGAGAATGCCCAGTTTTGTGAACAGTTGCTTTGCCGGAGTATCTAGCGGTACTCGTGAGATGGTTCGTATGGCGCGTTTCTGGAGGCGAAAAACTCTTTCCCACTCGGCACAGCGTCCCCAGAGTTCCGCCCCGTACTGTATTAGGGAGTGAACTGTGGCAAAATAACACGCGCGGGCAACCTCCGGAGTCACAGACCCGACAACTCTACTAAGGGCAAAGCACGCGCTTGCTACTCTGCTGCACAGTTTGTCTACATGCCGATCCCACTTCAAGCCCGAGTCTATCTCAAAACCCAGAAAAGCTGTAGCATGCAGCATCATCTGTATATGCGGAATTTGCGTTATCAATTGTTTCGAGAAATGAGGAGTGTTTTTAAAAATGATTTATTTTTTACGGTTTTCATAAAGAACCCTTTTGAAAGAACACTTCAAATATTAAAATTTTAATAGGTAAATTTCTTCTAGGTACGATCGCCCACGCGTTTAACTGTGCATCGGTGGACCTTACTCGTATGCCTTTTGTAATAAGTTAAGAGTATTGTTTGTTTTGTACTTGTTTCCATTAGGTACTTATAAATTTTGCAAGTACGAAAGTAAATCTTTATTGCAAACATAGCACCTAGTACCTACACTACTTACTTAACAACGCGTCTTATCAATACGAGTATATAATTAAAATAGGAGTAAGATAAAATAAACTAAATCTAGAACTTCAGTACACATACATACTGTTGTATAAATTTAATTTACTGATTCGTCAAAAATTGGTGAACCTAAAAGACATTTGGTAACCAATACATATGAATGTTAATTATTAGCGTAGCAGGTTTTTAAACTAAATATACTTAGGTACACTCACTGGGAATAAATACGTATTTTCCATGTAGGAAAATACGGTTAATGCCTGCCTACAGTCCAGTAACAGCAAATACCAAAATCGATTAGCTTAACCCTCCAAGTGACAATTAGGGCTGATTTAGACGGCGCGCGAACTCGCATGCGGTTTCAGTTACATTGCGGACTGTTGGTTACGTCCAATTCAACCGACCGATCAAAACCCGCAATGGTATGAAATTTGCATGCGAGGTCTCGCTTCGTCTAAATCAGCCCTTATTAAACAGGCAGTTCCAGTAACGGAATATCAAGTCCAATAAGCATAAAGGATGACTCACGCTAGACCGGACCGTGGCCGAGCCGAGGCGTCCGGCGTGTTATTTTCTATGGCGGCTGATCGGTCATCACGTGGTGCTTTCCATAGAAAACGTATCTAAATGGACCAAATAATTTGGGATTACTTTTTCAGTCAAAATGGAATAAGCTGATACATAGTAGAAATAATGATATAGGTGTAAACAAGATTCTAACACAACAAAGGACCCCGGACCTAAAGTAAGGAAAATGTGGTTTCAATTAAATATCTTGAGATTTTGATATGATTGATTTGATTTTGATGTTATAGATATAGATTTCAGAATCCTGAACAAAAGTCTCTATTAGGGGTGCTATCACTGTTTCCGAGTCCCTTTCAGAGTTTCGACTGATATTATACTAGATAACAAAGCATTAGTATACTTACTTTAAAGTTGAATATACGTTTGAAGTGTAATAAGAGACTTTATTGAGACAAAAAATACAAACTAAACAATAATAAAACTAATTATTTGAAGTTGACATTGCAGTCCTTTGCAGTCATTTTATCTTTAAACTAGACGGGCCCGCAGCTCCGCTCGCGTAAATGAAATAAAGAGTTCGTCTTATGTTTAGTTAAATACCGACATTATTATGTATTCAACCCTGCCATGGTTTAAAACTGTGATAGGGATTTCTTATTTGTAGCCGTTATTTGGATAACTCAATTCGCAAATTTGTCAAAAAATGATGTGATTTGATAAAAGGCAAGATTGTATTTTTTCATCTACACGTATTTATTTAAAACTTGTTTCATGATAAAATTATTATTTGTTCTTATAAGCCTAGTTGCAAAAACGTTCATTAGATTAATTTTCGCCTTAAGACGAATATGGACGACCACCGCCCTTAAATCGCCTTTTCATACAAACATATTAGGTAGTCTAGTCCTCTCGGTCTTGCGATAGCTCTCGCCAGTCGCCATGGCCGAGGTTGAGCAGGTCTTGAGCAACTACGTCGTTTCAGCGGTACCTAGGACGTCCACTCGGGCGTCTCCCATTTTGTTGTCCCAAGTACCTGCGCTCTCTTCACGGCACGATCCTCTCCCATTCTCTCTAAGTGTCCGAGCCACCACTGAATTTAGCCGCTTTTGTCTCTCAATATTTCGCCACTATATCGGACCACATCCTTATTTCTATGGCAACAAAATTATATTACGATATTTGGCCGACTGCTGACTGTACATTTGCTTATTTTTATCAGGTCGCTCAATAACATCTGAACATGCACTTTAATCTACCTACATAACTTACTATTCACTTTGTATTTTTGGCCCATCTCAGCATTCTTAGCCCGTTCCCCGGACGAATGGCAATGTTTGCCGAAGCCGTGAAAGTCAATCTGAATAATATAACTCAAAAATAAATTTAAAACAACAAAATACAAATTGATAATAATAATATAGTAATTACTTTGATTGATAAGAATGATAAGTCATATATGACATAAATCACTCGTATGGGCTCTATAGACTAAGGTTGAGGTTGGCAGCACTTTTTATTTTACTTCGTGTAAAAAAAACTCAGAAATACCTGTATACCAACATGACAAACATAATTTAGTTTACTTTAACTTACGGATTATTTGGTCTAATCTGTAGCACCGCCAAACGAAAGCAACCGAGAGTTGCCGAGAAATGGCCGATGAAGATTGTTATGAAAATTTCTTTTCCTTATTGTAAATTAAATACGCATCGGAAGCGATAGTTTTTATGCTCTAGTTCTATTCCCATATGTAGATAATTGATTTGAACAGGTTTTTCTTATCATACGTGCGTCGTATTCGAGAAACGTGTCAAAAACTTTTTTAGAAATTTGTAAGGCGCCATCTCGCTTCTTCCCTCGTTTTTTATCCCGTTCTGGTTTTTCAATTTTATATATATGATGGCCAGCTTATCGCAATATAGGTTCAATCTAATGTCAATTGTTTAAATAAATAGTTGGGAATTGAATCTTGTTAAAGTACTAATACTTTGTTATCTAGTAAAATATCAGTCGAAGTCGAAACTCTGAAAGGGACTCGGAAACAGTCATAGCACCCCTAGAGACTTTTGTTCAGGATTCTGAAATCTATATCTATAACATATCAAAATCTCAAGATATTTAATTGAAACCACATTTGCCTTACTTTAGGTCCGGGGTCCTTTGTTGTGTTAGAATCTTGTTTATACCTATATCATTATTTCTACTATGAATCAGCTTTTTCCACTTTGACTGAAAAAATAATCCCAAATTATTTGGTCCATTTAGATACGTTTTCAACTTCTACACCGTGTTTTTTTTTTTATTTCAATAAAAACACGGTGTATAACCATAACATATCGGACAAACAATAAATTGTAAAAATTCTTAGTGACTTGGGTAAAGATTATCTATGGCAAATTATCAACTAATAACCACAGAACCAAAGAATATAATACTCACTAGGAGAAGAACGATAACTCCATACAAAAAAATGTCCCTTTCAAAAGTTCGTTTATACTACTAGCGCTCTGGTAGGATACCATTGTAATTAGAATTGACAACACGTTTAGCCTAGCGGGTATTGGCAGTAATCCAGTTCAGGAAGCTAATGGTCCTGGGTTCGAATCCCAGAGAGGGAACTTCTTTTTGTATTTTTTTCTTTTTTGTTGGGGTCAGGTTTTTAAGAGCCCATCAACGTGCACACTAGCGCCACTGCTGAATACATTAAACTAGTTTTTATG
Source organism: Cydia splendana (assembly GCF_910591565.1). NCBI lineage: Eukaryota > Metazoa > Arthropoda > Insecta > Lepidoptera > Tortricidae > Cydia > Cydia splendana. The sequence goes on along the minus strand of NC_085962.1, from coordinate 25,811,851 downwards.
TTATTGGATTCGTCAATCTACCCGTCCAAAGTTAAAACGGCCGTTTTTGTTTTGAGCTCATAGATCGACGAATCCAGCAACATAAAATCTAGTTTGATGTATTCAAAAGGTACCTAAATACACAATACAGTCCGTAGCGGCCCCTTTTTTAAATACATGTCGTTAAATTTAAATAATCACGATTATTTAGCAGTGGCGCTAGTGTGCACGTTGTTGGGCTCTTAAATTAGCATTTCACAAATAAGTAAAAAAATACGTTAAAAGATAATGATTAGGTACTATATTCAGAAATTCGTGAAATATAAAAGGTAACAAAAAGTTACGTATTATTAAGATATAAATATTTTCATAATACATATGAATACATACACTGATATGGCAAATGGTTACAAGTTGTTATTACATCTATCCGGTTATCGGACATTTTCTGCTTCACAGCTCCGCGCAGCGTTCTTGGTCACCGGGAAACTAGTTTGGATATGCGGCAGATACGTGCCCTTCTGAGCTTTTTCCAAGAAATCATATGACGGCCCAGGATTATATTATTATCTCACGCTCAAGCCATCTGCTGATTCACTTTCTAAAACAAAATAGTCAAAAAATTAAACAATATAATCTATCTTCCTAATTACTAACGTCGCTAATTCCTAGGGTTACCAGCTTAAACAATGTGGGGTTTTACATCTATGTTGAATTTTGATTATAATTTCGGACGCGATATAGCGTCCGCGGGACTTACGGGGATAGTAAGATTAAATTATTATATTTGAATTTGGTAATTAGCACGCTCATTTTTATTTAAAGATTAATATATATCTTACCTTGAAATTATCGCTGTTTCTGATTTACTACAACGGTTTCCACACACACATTAGGGCTTTCCATAATCCGGATAAGAATTGTTGATAAAGTCGCCATTGCCGGATACATACAGCAAGGAAGGAAGAGAGACAACGGTTTAAATTTAACTAAGTCTGTGCGAAGACGCATTTAGATATGTTGCTCGTACATATGAATAGTTTTTATTTAAAAAAATAATAGGTAAATAAATATATTTCAAGTGAATAAATCGTTTTATATGAAAATTTATATTTTTGCATTAAATGACAGCATTGACATTACAGACTTTTATCTTGTCTATGTTCTTACCGGCCAGACCCAAATCAAGGCCTATCAAAGAGGCCAATTGACAAAGATTTTTTTTTATTTTATCAAGGAGGGTAGAGGCACGTCTACCCTTCGTAGATTTTATGAACATAGACAAAGACAAACTGAAATATAATAGATAATAATATACATATATCAAAAAATAAATAATAATTTACATATGACTACTTCATAAAATACAAATCAAAATATATTTGATAAAATAATTTGATTTGTTCCTAGAAATCGTATAGACAAAGCCAGTTCTAGCAATGTTGCTGTAGTAAAATATTTTGATGTTAATTACTGGCAATCTCGTCTGGGAACGGACAACACATATACAATTTTGAAGGGTCACATCGTTTCAAGGAAGTCAATAGGCCTTGCACAGAACCATGTAACGGTTTGCTATTAAACCTCGTTTGCGCTAAGCGTTTTGTGCTGGCGGATTGTAAACATTTAGAAAAAAATTTCAAATAGTTTTCAGAATTCTGGCACTTGAAGAAAATTAATGACATCGTCGATAATTTTATGCAAAGAAGATACTAAAAATCTCTAGATTAATATAATTTATCTAACTTGATATTATTTAGATCGTGCCCTATTAGTATTACGCTGTGTACATTTCCCCGGATCGGGTAAGTGTTGCGAATATTTAATTTAAGTTTCCAATGGGAATAATTTTACGTTGTATTCTTTTATGCTGTTAACTAATCTGTTCTTTTCTGACTGCTTCATCCGTGAACACTAAAATAATGCTGAAAGGTTAACTTTCCTGATATTTCTTTCCTTGTGGGCCGGATGTAGCAGTCACTGTTGTGTACATATTCTAATATGACCAATAATACTAGGGATCAAGTTTGGGGTTGTAATTGCCTGCACCCTGCCTGAAAACCCTCTATCCTGCACTACCCCGGGTTGCGCTATGCGCAAGCTCTGTATCCCGGAAGGTTTCCGTTCCGAGCTGAGGATCCTGAACCACAGCGGGAAGCTATCCTAGTCTACTCTGGACCAACTGGGACTCCTGCGCTGTACAGCGGCGCCATCTACAACTGCGACGCCCGCGATGTAGAGCCTCAGGAAAGTGCCTCCTTTTAAGGACTTGTTTCTATATTTCTATCTCTGTGTCAGCTCAGTTTTACGGACTCACGAGTCACGACCCTAACTAACTTGTTATTAATTTTAATTAATATTAAATACCTTTTCTAAATTAAACTTTCATTTCTAACCTATCTATCTCTACCTACATGTGACGCTAAACGTCACAACCATACCACTTGAGACTATATAGGTTTCTAAATTATTTAAGTAGATCATTAATTTTCGGACCATCGAAGTGAGCAGAATACACACACACACACGCACACATCACTAACTCGTTATAATAATATAATAATTCATAATTGACAAATAATGTGCAAACTCTAAAAAACAAAGTCACATCTTAAAACTTGACAAGCCAAGGAATATAAGAAAAAGCCGGCCAAGTGCGAGTCGGACTCGCGTTCTAAGGGTTCCGTGGGTATTACCCAATTTTTAACAATGTATTTTTATATGTGAAACGCGAGTGAATTGTCCTTAAATAACTCGTAGGGGTCGGACAAAAAACTAAGTAATTAGTCCGACTCACGCTTGACTGCATATTTTTCTAATAGGTTTTCCTGTCATCTATAATAGGTAAAGAACTATTTTGTATATTTTTTTTCAAAATTTTAGACCCAGTACTTTCGGAGATAAAGGGGCGGGGGGAATGATCATATTTTGGCTATTTTCTTAAATAATTTCTAAACTAATTAATTTTAAAATTACAAAAAAATATATATTTAAGATTCTTAAAATAAGTTCTATCATTTGATATGTAACACGATATATTATAGTTTAAAAAACATATTTTTTTAATTTTCCCATGTACCCCCCAAAAGTGGCCTCCATGTTTAAAATTCTTTTGTTTACGTAAGATGTCCGTCTTTGGGCCACAAATTTACATATACTAGTAAGTAGTTCGCCCCGAACTGAGAACTCGCGGTTTGCTAAAAATTATATAGAGCGATTGACTTTGTTGCACCTACTTACTCGTATAGTTCGACATAAAAAATAGTAGAAAATAATTTTCAAGAAAAAAAAACCGACTTCTATGGGGGCCGGTGAAAGATTGTGTGGGATTGAGAGATGGTGCACTATGTAGTAAAGGTGGTAAAACCACCCACTTTTCTAGTAGGTAGCATTTCGTTTCTGTAAGGGTCGCAGTTTTAGCCTCACGAACCCACTTCTCTGATAGCAGTTCGGTTCTGTGAGGATTGCAGTTCGAACCTAACCAAAACCACTTTTCTAGTAGTATTTCGTTTCTGTAAGGCTTGCAGTTCTAACCTAACCTAACCCACTTAACGGCGCCTGCGGTGCGGTGTACGGGGGTTTGAGCGGGAGGGGCTAGTACGTTTGGCATCATTATACTTTATACCTACATTTTATGGTAGGTAATCATAGTGGTTTATTTAGCTAAGGTATCAGTGGTTTTCCGGGTCAAGGTCCGAGTCCGGGTCCGAGTCTAGGTCCGGGTCCAGTTCCGGGTCCAGGACCGGGTCCAGGTCAAGGTCCAGGTCTAGGTCTTGGTCCAGGTCCAGGTCCAAGTCCAGGTCCAGGTCTGGGTTCAGGTCCAGATAAGAGCCCGGATCCGGGTCAGGTCTGGCTCCAGGGCCAGCTCCGTCTAAATCGAAATTGCCAAAAGTGTAGTCATTGAAGAATTCTGTTCTGATCATCATCAGCAGTTCCACTTCATCAAATGCGACAGTTTTTAATGTAAATTCTTGATTTTCTGATGAAAATACACAAATCTCTATACGCATGCCTTTAAGATTTGAGGAGTTCCCTCGGTTCCTCATGGATACCATCAACAGACCTCGAGCTTGGCAAAAATGTGGCTTAAAAACTTAACTTGCTTAACAAACATAACGAAAAGGACAAATCGCCAAACGTGAACTATGCGTCGTTGAAGAGTTTCGTTCTGATCATCATCAGCAGTTCCACTTCATCAAATGCGACAGTTTTCAATGAAAATGCTTGATTTTCTGATGAAAATACAAAAATTTCTATACGCATGCCTTTAAGATTTGAGGAGTTCCCTCGATTCCTCGTAGATCCCATCATCAGACCAATCTGTATGCATATACATACAATCAAAAAAATAATTTTAAAAATCGGTCCAGTAAGGACGGAGGTATGGAGTAACAAACATTAAAAAAAAACACAATCGAATCTCCTTCTTTTTGAGATTTGGAAGTCGGTTAATAAATGAGGGTGCAACTTTCTACGTAGCTGTCACATTTTTGACGTAAAATGCTTACACATGGCAACAATTTATAGTCTGTCAAGCCATTTCCGTCAGTAGAAAAAAGCGGCTAAAAAATGTAGGCGCGAAGGGTTATCGTCCCATAGAACATTTGAATATCGCGCCTTTTACTACTGACAAACTTGTTTGACCGACTAATATAGTATGGAAATTTTATAGTTCCATTTTATTGAATTTCTACTATTTTATGTCCCACTATAGGCGGCAATGGATCAAAAATCGCGTGGATATATTACAAGGTGTGTGGAGCCCTTAAGTGATACTGTATCTGTGGTAAGCCGAAATATTTCCTGCCAAAAGTCAAATACCTATATTATGTTTATTTTTATCTTGATAATTATTTCAAAATGGTACATTTAAAAACGATATTATAAAAGTGCAAGCCGAGCACTTTCATTTGATACCAAACACGTCCATACTTTCTTGCAAAAAGGTGACCAGAATAGCAAGACCCCTCACAAATAGCTTTTTAGCCTTCTAAGCTCTTCTAGCTCAATAACCTCTTAATCGAGCCTGCTCATAATTTAATGACTAAAATATAATGCCCTCAACTACACGTTTACCCAATTTCATTTAAATTAGAACAAATTTAGGTACTTAAGTTCTTGAGTATCAAACTATCCTCTGGTAGTTCAGCTTAAAAACATCGAAATGCCGGGACGTGCCCCTAGGTACTTTTCACATTATTATGTATGTAAATGTAATACAACCAAAACCACTTTATATGCGCCGGTGCCAGGTACTAGCTACATCATATTTCTAAAGGGGCTGGTTCCAGATCGCTAACAATCATAGTTTTCGAGAAATCTTCATTGTCACAACTCCCCTCTGTCACAACCCACCTTAGTCTCCCCTACGTCTGGGACTCTCGCTTGGGTGGTTGGATCAAGAGAGCTGGGTCATTTCGAGTTTTCCGTGAAACGACACGTAACCGTTTTTTTAAATAACGTAACTGTTCTCAAAAAGAGTTACTAAAATAACTGGATTCCCTGTGTATGTCGAACGAAATGAAACGAAATCGTATTGAAGTAATAAAACGTAAGTACCATACGCAATTCACATTTCAAAAAAACCTAATTTGCATCGTCTCACAAATGTCTATTATAACTTGACCCCTAACTTCAGTACTTTATAAAGATAAATCGATAGGTCACACATAAAATGGCCCCTCAATTCTGCTAGCGAGTATTCGTTAAGCGCCGTGAATCATTTTTAACGTTGTTCAATTGACGCTAGTTTCGCTACTTGCTTTAATTTTACGCATTAAAAGATTCCTTAATTTAAACCCTAATGCTTAGAAAATAGAGAACTTATTTGTCTAACGAACAAGCGTCCCTGTCCGGGCGCCAATTTGCAGTAAAACAAATATAATTTTTCAGTGGATTATATTTGTTTTACTGCAAATTGAAGTTTTTGAACATATTATATTGGCCTGGTAAAAAGCGCGCCTAGCGTCTATCTAAAGAAAGCTTAATCCGTTTCGTCTCGTTTTTATCTCTATCTCGCTCTTTCGTTAGCCGATAACCTACATATATCTTTCCCTGCTTATCGGAAAACGAATAAAACAGTTTTAGAGCTGCGTTTTGCTTTGCGATAATTGCGTCCGTTATGCGCGACTACGTTATTGTATGTCGTGTCGCCGCCTCTTTGTCATAGTTTTTATAAAAACAGTTTGTCGTTCCTACCACAAACTGTTATTTCGTTACAGCACAAGACAGTGTTTTTAAAAACACTTACGGAAAAAAACGCTCAGCTCTAGATCAAGGGGCAGATGCAGTAGGCGGTAATTTTGGACACGGCGCGTATAGTACGTCGGTTCCTCACTCTGCGGCCCTGACCACCGGCAGCTTGGGCCAAGCCCCGCTGCCGCCGGCACCCTAGGAGGTTAGGTTTCTTATAATGTGTTTATATGTATTTTGTATTTTTTATTTATTTTACTATATTCATATTATATATTATAAATGACCTAGCCTAAGATGGAAGATTTAAAAAAAGTCAAGCGAAGGGCCATAGCTATGGTTAATAAACATCACATTGTGTATAAACATTTTCCTTGATGTCAATATTCAGAGTGGAAAATACTTCGTTTCTATGAAGAAGCGGTCATCCTATACCATGAACACCGCGATAAAAACATATGGGTCGGGGTGGTCGGGCCGCGCAATCGGCGTCACTAACATTAAATTATTGCAAAGAAGAGTCGCAGGACAGCACAGTTCATTGACGTGTCTTATGTGAACGTTTCAGTCTAACACGATGCCGAAGCATCGATGGAAGCCGCACAGGCGCAGACTGCTCTCCTTCCGTTTGTTCTCGTAATAAAGGGGCGGCAGACGCGCGCCAGACACTAGGTCACGGGGCCGACGCTCTCGGCTGTCACAGATTCCCATGCCCTTGACACGAACCGTGGGGTTGACTTGGGGTTAACGGTAGGTATTACTAATTTGAATGCCGAGGGAAGGGTCGACTGTACGTTAGTAGTCAAGTCAGGTATAGTTATACGGTTTTAAAATGTTGGAATACACTTCAGAGATTACCTGCCGATGAATGGCACTGTTACTTTATGTTAAACCAAACCGCTGATTACGTGTGCAAAATAAAAAGCAATAAAAACTTTTTACAAAAAAAAGCAAACCGACTTCAAAAAGGATGAAATAAAATATTATCCTTTTTGAAGTCTATGCGTTACCAACTGATATGTTTGAAGTCGGTGCCAAGCCAAATTTTGAAGCATACCATGATTTTGGTGCGATTCGATAAGGATGTACCTACGTTGGATTGCCTTACACGACGACAATGAACGTACTTTCTGTAGGTACAGTCGACGTTAAAAATATGTTTACACTTTTCGCCTTATTACAAAGGAGTAAGGTGCAAAAGTGTAAATATATCTTTGACGTCGATTGTATCTAAGAACACACCTCAGAACACACGATCAAACCTTCTTGGCGCAGTCTGTACTGCATGTTTGTCGGCACATTAGTGGAAATCCAATGCATTTTTGTTTCGTCGGTTTTTTTAAAGAGCATTTCTTACTAATGCTCGAACAGTCTATAGCACGCAAGTGTGAGATTGGGACTGAGTAATTTCCCGTCCCTTATCCAGAGGACTACATTTCAAAATATAAAACAATTTAAGAAATTTACCTTCTTGCCAAATTTCACCTAAAGCGGTTCAGTTGTTTAGCCATGAAAAGGCGACAAAGAGGCAGACAAAATTACTTACACATTTGTAATAGTTATTAGTGCAGTTCTAATGGGCTTTATAGCTATAAAGCTGATTATTTTGACTGGTATTGTTACTACTTGGCTTGGCACCGACTTCAAACATATCAGTTGGTAACGCATAGACTTCAAAAAGGATAATATTTTATTTCATCCTTTTTGAAGTCGGTTTGCTTTTTTTTGTAAAAAGTTTTTATTTTTCCATTTTTAGTTTTAACGCATTGTTAAGAGCGCGACGCATGAATGAAAAACAAGATCATGTTTAACACTAAATTCGTGTACCTATTACTTTAATAAATATGTATGTAATCAGGAATTTTCTCGAGTCCGTCTGGGAAATTATAATTCCTGTCACTACTACACTAAATCCATCCTCCGCCCCGCCACTGGCCCAATCCCTCAACGCCCCGATCACTCAACCTCACAGCGCATCAACCCCTGATCCAGGAACCCCTCGACCCTGAACCAGGAATTGTCTCGAGTCCGTCTGGGAAATTATAATTCCTGTCAACTAAATCCATCCGCCCGCCCCGCCACTGACCCAATCCCTCAGCCCCCCGATCACTCAACCTCACAGCACATCAACCCCTGATCCAGGAACCCCTCGATCCTGAACCAGCAACCCTTCAACCGCCATTCCCCGACCCGTTAATCTCTGACCCCTTAACTCCTAACCCTAACCCCCGATCAGTAGCCTTACCAGCTTACCACGAGTTTGACATTGATATATTCGCTAGCATGTGTGTAACTTACTTCCTATGCATCTCGCTCGTACTAACCTTAGTGTGAGCGAGATGCATAAAAAGTTACATTTAGATGCATAAGACGTTAGCGAATATGTCAATGTCAAACTCGTGGTAAGGCTACAGTTGCAGTACATCAAATTGGTGGTTTTCGGAAGCAAATGCTCGAGTTACTTTAGAAAACCCCGAAATCACTTAACACGTGCCTTTAAAAATTGAGGAGTTCCCTCAATTCCTCATGGATTCCATCATCAGACCAGAACCAAAAATAATACAGAAACACCTTGGAGGTAACTTCTTCCAAACAAAAAAAGAATTACTCAAATCGGATCACAGGTGCCAGAGTAATCGCTGAACATATTTACATTTAAAGAAATCATCATCATTATCATTAAAATAATCATCATCATCAGGTCTACTTCATCAAGTTAGTGGTTTTCGAGAGAAAATGCTCGAGTTGCTTAAGAAAACGCCCAAAACACCATGCATGTGCCTTTAAAAATTGAGGAGTTCCCTCAATTCCTCATGGATCCCATCATCAGAACAGAACCAAATTAAAATGGGACCAACTCGGAGGTAGCTCCTTTCAAACAAAAAAAGAATTACTCAAATCGGACTACGGATGTCGGAGTAATCGGTGAACGTACATAGAAAAAAAAAAAAAAAAAAAATAGCCACAACCGAATACAGAACCTCCTCCTTCTATGAAATTGAAGTCGGTTAAAAACAACAAAAGATTCCATACAGATAACAACTTTATTGCTTAAACAATAGAGTTAGAATTATGGAACGGATAGTTTGAACTTTGAAGGAAGCGAAATACCTGACTTAGATAGCCAGAAAACAAGCTTTGATTTCTCATGTGAAGCATTTCTCTTCTCATTAGGATTTCTTTATGAGTAGCCGTTAAAGTTTGGGATACGGTGTAGGTATTGTCAAATTTTAATTAATAATATAGGTAATATATTATACATACAGTTGTACCCAAGACAAATGGCCGCATTGACACGTATTTGTATTGAATATGGTTTTAAGTAGGTATTTTGACACCCCACACGTTACCATGTAACTAGTACACTTTGAGTGCTATTTGCAGTATTTGCACTTTTTTCGACGGAGCAGGTCAATTTCAGTCACATCATTACCCGGGAGAAATGCCCTTGTGTTTTCAACCGGATCCCTTTGTTTGACATAATTATTGAAAGTCATATCATAATGTAATGATTGTCAGATTATCATTAGTCATAATTCTGAAACCGTTAACTTTTCAGGATTTTCGTGAGATTATCCTATAATTTTAGTTAGGTTGGGTTTGTTTTATGGCAATCCTGAAAAGTTACGCGTTTCTGAGAAAAACCCAATTATGACTAACGAAAATGCGGACAAACAATACATTATGACTTAAAACTTTATGGGAAACAATAGAGACCCGTTTTCAACTTGTAGTATTAGAGTCTCAGTATGCCATGCCTAAAAACATACTAAAAGTTGGTAGGACTAGGAATCCGGATTTATTCTGTTCCCATAATTTCAAGGTCTTTAGGTCCATATCGTCGCATATCACAATAGTAAGTACATGTTCAAGGTGTTGCACCAGCGCCATCTAAACACCTACCAGACTGACTAGTGTACTTACCTACCTTATCTATATAACTACAACTTATATCTTTACCATGAGTTGGGTTATTCTCACTAGTTACCACCAAACCGAGTTGGTGGTAACTACTGGGAATTATTTTTCCCAGTAGTTATCACTGGTAAAAGGTGGGATATTTTTTCCCAGTAGTTACCACCAAAATTTTGTTAGAATTCAATCAATACCTACTAATAAAAACAGTATAAATACAGGTTATTTTTGTATAGTCACCTGCAATAATTTACGGGGTAAATATAATAATAGGTCATACTGTGGAACGTGTGTGTGTCAGTGTGGTCAAACTTTTACTATGGAACCAATATCAAAAAAACGAAAAAAAAAAATTACTCTCCCATACAAATATTAACATCAGGCCAGCCAAAATGTATGACTCAGCCAATTTTTTTAAAATAAATTTTGCTTTGATAAATTATTATAAAAAAATGATTAGTGTTTAATTTTAGTAAACTGCCTTGAAAATGATAAAAAAAACTAAAGCATAAACTGTTTAATTAGGTACCTAATAAAATCACTTGAAAAATAATCTAAATAGATGTTAAATTTATCCTTACATTCACATTTTAGTTTTTGCACTTGTACCGGTTAAACTGTTTTAATATTTTTGATCCCACATTCCCAGTATTTACCACTGGTAACAACTCGGTGGTAACTAATATCCGTGCTACACGCCAACCCGTGCATCCGTGTTCTTAGCCCCGGCGGTGCTAAGCCTCCGAATTACACGAACCAGTCAAGATCCGTGCCCGTGTAGTGCGTTCGGCTCCGGATCTACGCTCGGCTCCGGATCCGCGGACTTCGGCTTCGTTCGCGGGTATTGAATACACGGCGCCGGCGGACCGACTCGCCCGGCCGGTTCGAGTTTAAGAGGTGGTATTCTACTTGTTTAAGATCTTTGTCCAATAACCCTTCAAGTGGCGGTCAACCCGTGAATGGTCGATGCGAAAACTAGTAAACTGTCATCCACCAGTGAGTGGTTAATGAGGTGTTGACGTATTTAGAGGTGAAATTGAACGCATTTAAGTATAGTTACGCTCTTCTAGCGCCCAAAATTAGGTAGCGAGCTAGAGAAGGATAGCATACCATAAGAAACACAAAAACACTTGGTATAAAATTTGTAGGTGAGGACCATTGATTCGGGAGCGACCGCCTCGTCCGAGGTCAGTCTCGTTTTTTAAGAGGTTGTTTTGTAAAAGAAATTGCATCTTAGGTCCCTTTTATTGATTTAATCTTAAAGATAAAAGTCTTCCTTTGATAATGAAATAGCAATTACCTATTATTAGTTTTATGGTGGTAGTCATTTTTAACAAGGAAGCTGGAAAACTGTCATTCTTCCGGAGTTTGATTAGGTCTGGCCAAATGTATAAACATTAGAATAATTTAATTGATATATTCAAATAGCCTATATAACACTGATTCTAACAATATGTGATTTAATATATGTACTTTCAAACATAGAAAAGCTTAAATCGACGATTTTGTAACATTTTCTTAATCTGCGCTGACCACCCACCATAGTGTAGTAAATGAAGCAAGTTGTTGTATGGAGACCCATGCATTAATTTCTCAGTCGATGAAATTTAGCTTGGTTATTGTATAGTATGAGCCGAGACTAACATTATAAATATCCAAAAAAAAAACACTCCTAAGTTAGGTAAAAACACAAATCTGATTATATATTGAACCGAGTAATTCCTCAGTCCAAAATTATTTTACAAAATAAGTTATTTGTATCAGTATGTGATACTAGAAAAAAATCTAATAGTTTTGTCAAACATTAGAATATTTTTTTATGATACTTCCTTTTTTTGACGCTCATTTTCATCGGAAAATTGCTCTGTCATTTTTTTCTTCTTATATGATCTTAGAATATAATTTGGCGCAGTGGGTAAAAAAATCCAAAAAAAATGCGTATCGAAATGTATGTATTATAGAACTATTAAAAACTGAGAGTGAAAAATTTTTAGATTTTCATTTTGTAGGTATAAAACGGCAATAAAATGGCATTTCAGTGAAAAAATTAGACTGAGCAATTTTCCGGTCCAAGACACGCCAAAAAATTTTATTTTATTAATACAGGTATTTCTGCTGGGATATTTTTTTGATATTTCATATATTGTTGCAATACGTTACATGAATATGTCTGGTGAAGAAAGTTTGAACGGAGCATTTTTCCGTAAAAAGATATTAACGATTTAAGACTTTAGGTATTTACTTTAATTCTATTATTATTATTCTTTGGAAATTTATACAATACTTTTTATTTGTTGATACTTTATCATACTGTAAAGTTTTTTCTGGCTGAGGAATTACTGCGGGGTCCACTACCTTTATTTACTACACTACCAGGGCCCCGCCACTTGACTACTTTTCGCGTTTTCGCTGGCGCCACTTGAAGGGATATGCATTGCGTCTCACTCTCTCATTAAGCAAAATGTGAGACGCAAATACACATTGGACCGAGATTGGACAGATGGAATACCACCTTTCACAATATGCATGCCCGGCTATATAAGAAGTTTGCAAAACGTCATAAATTTGTTTGTTAAATATGATGGTATAGCTAATTCGTAACTTGGTCGGTTTATATTAGGTACAGACGTCTTTAATATAATATACGTCAAGATTATAAATATAGGTTGGATAATGTCTTGATTTATTTTGTGAAATATGGAGGTGTTGCTGAAATGTAATTTAGTTGGATTATATTAAATGACACATATTGATGTTACTGCTTGTAAAAATGATCCAATAATGAGCATGTAGGTTTATAATGAATATTAAGATACTAGTTTTTCCTCACATTCCCACTTATTACTTAGATACTTTTTATTTCGTACAAAGTTCATAGAAATGCACGTGTAGATTAAGATAATAATGGTTTGCGGGCGGCACATGCACTAAAATAGCCGTGGCAATTTTGACACCGGTATTTTACCCGTTATAAAAACACAAAAATGCGCATTTTCCTAGAGATAACACCTAGCTAGATCGATTTTTTGCCCACGAAACTCTCCCCCGTATAGCAAATTTCATCAAAATCATTAAAGCCATTTCCGAGAAGCCCGAAAAATAGATATTGCATATACAAGAATTGCTCGTTTAAAGGTATAAGATTCTTCGCTCTAATAAAGAACGGGCCGGACCCGTGTGTAATTAATATCCGTGGATCCGGACACACGGGTAACACGGGTACACGGATCTTAATTACCCGTTCCGAACGGGCCACAAATCCGGTTTCGTGTAGCACGAGAACGGGGCCCCGGCAACGGGTACCCGAAACCCGGACCCGACCGCGAGCCCTAGCACAAAATCTATTCGTGCCGCATCGAAACCATACAATTTGTTTTGTAGAACTTTATACAATAAGTATAAAGGCAACATATCAAAAACCCGGGTGCACAGACCAAATTTACTGAAACGGAAAAGCTTGCAATTAAAAAATTTGTTGCTAAGTGAGATAATAAGTTAAATTCCTAAGTTATTTATAGTAAATGATGTAATAAGCGCTTAAAGTTATTAATTTGTATCATTTGGTATGTTATCAAAGTAACCCCACACCTTAAAAATATAAATAACTTAAAAAGTGCTTCACCGAATTTTATTTTTTTATTTTTTACGGGCTTTTTAGCGGGTCTACTTTAGATTGTCAGCAAAGCAATTAGTGGTTTCAAAGTAATCCCATTTTCAATATAACTTTGATCGCGTTGTTTTTATTTATTTCTAAAAAAATATAAGTCCTAATTTATTTTTATTTGCCTGCCAAATAAAGAGAAAAAGACGATTATTTATTTATTTATTTAAACTTTATTGCACAAAATATATACAACAAAATGTCATTATTACTGAAACGCCAATCAGAAGCGTTCTAAACAGTGACGTCATCAATCCATAACATATTTCTTAGAGCAACATAGACAACCTCATTGACCGAAATCCATACGTTCTCACCAAAGAGTTCGAAGGTGCAAAAAAATGTTATTTCGCCACTAAACATTTATTACGTCCAAAAAATATTATTACACGATATAAAGTAGATATCTATTTGTTATTGTCTAAATAAAATGCTAAATAATACGATATTTCACCAACAAACTTTTTTAATTATTTGGCTGAATGGAACTATCATTGCCATGTTGGCTGTCGTAACTAGAAAAAATTAAAAAGTAAAACCGGTGCTTGGTGATTTTTACTCAAAATTGTATGTATCTAAATAATTCATCTTAAATTGCAACCGTGTGAGAGTTTTTGTGTAAAATGAGTTATTGTGATAAATTTTTGTAGTGTATTTATCATCCCTAATCGTAATATATGGTGCTGAATTAACAATATCATTCGGATTCAAGGGAAATTCGTAACTGTAAGTATGTAAACAATGTCTACCAACCTACCACCAACCAAATGGTGACGTCACAAATGTCGTGCGAGGCGTTTTCGCGCGAGTTTTAAACTCACAGGCCTATTATTGTACAGCGCCTCTACCTAAAGAACTAAAAATTTCAACTGGTCCATGAGTCATAAACGTTTTTACGTGAGTTTTCTATACGTGCCTAACTTCATACCTAAAGCTCCTTCTAAATATTAAACATATTCAAACTCAAACTCAAAATATACTTTATTCATGTAGGCCTAGCAACAAGCTCTTATGAATCGTAATTAATCTTAATCTAATTATCAGAGCAATTTATTGATGTTAATATTATTCCATAATAACGTTGGATTATTATACAGATCAAATTTAACACTAAGAATTTCACAAAAGGATCGTCAAACATAAAAAAAAAATATAAAAAATAATAGTCTAGAATTTCTTGAATAAAATCTAAATGTCAAAAATAACATAACAAAAGAAGTAGGTACCTACATACATCGGAATATCCATTTCCTCATCAATAATCAAATATACCTAATAAATAAATAATCATTTCGAATAACAATTAATCCCACGTTGTATTATCATTCATGTAGTCTTGTGTGGTATAATAAGCTTTAGAAATAAGTTTACGCTTTACTTCTTAAATTTATTAATAGATAATTCAGTAATATGGTTTGGAAGTTTATTATAAAATCTTACACAATTACCCATGAATGATTTTTTAATTTTATGGAGCCGAGTGAAGGGCACTGCGAGCTTATGTTTATTTCTAGTATTAATATTATGAATTTCACAATTTTTCCTAAAATTTACAATATTTTTATGTACATACAGAATATTCTCATAAATGTATTGACAGTGCACTGTCATTATGTCAATTTCCTTAAATTTATCTCTAAGTGAGTCTCTATGGTTCATTTTGTATATTGCTCGAATAGCCCTCTTCTGCAGAACAAAAATGGTATTTATCTCTGAAGCACCGCCCCACAGTAAAATACCATATGCCATAATGCTATGGAAGTAACTAAAATATACTAATCGAGCTGTTTTCACATCAGTTAACTGACGGATTTTGCTCACTGCAAAAGCTGCAGAACTCAGTCTATTCGAAAGAGTAGCAATATGGGGACCCCACTGGAGTTTAGAATCTAAAGTTATACCAAGAAAAACTGTACTATCAACTAACATTAACATTAACATTCACTGACCTCGGCGCACATGTGCGTCCACCGTCATACAAGTTTGTTCCTAGGCCACGCCCCCTGGCAGTGAATGCGTTAAAGAAAACTGAGCCAGAATTATTCTACGTAAATACTTTACGCGAATAAACGTGACAGATGTCATCGAATAATACGTGCGTTTCCGACGTGACATTTCTGTCAACTTGTAAACACAATAAATACACAGATTTTTCACGATTATCCTTGAAATTGTCAACGTAATATGTAATCATTTACTACAGTACGTGAACTATAAGCAAAACTTAAAGGGAAAAATCAATTAGTAGCTCGAAAAAAGGCTCATTTAATACAAAGGTAATGAATTATATTTGAAGTCATAATTTCCTATTTCTACCGTTTAGTTAACCCTTCAAGTGGCGCCAGCGAAAACGCGAAAAGTAGTCTAGTGGCGGGGCCCCGGTGGGTGGTCAGCGCAGATTAAGAAAATTTTACAAAATCGTCGATTTAAGCTTTTCTATGTTTGAAAGTACATATATTAAATCACATATTGTTAGAATCAGTGTTATATAGGCTATTTGAATATAGCAATTAAATTATTCTAATGTTTATACATTTGGCCAGACCTAATCAAACTCCGGAAGAATGACAGTTTTCCAGCTTCCTTGTTAAAAATGACTACCACCATAAAACTAATTGATTATTGGAGGTAATTGCTATTTAATTATCAAAGGAAGTCTTTTATGTTTAAGATTAAATCAATAAAAGGGACTTAAGATACAATTTCTTTTACAAAACAACCTCTTAAAAAACGAGACTGACCTCCGACTAGGCGGTCGCTCCCGAATCAATGGTCCTCACCTACAAATTTTATACCAAGTGTTTTTGTGTTTCTTATGGTATGCTATCCTTCTCTAACTGGCTACCTAATTTTGGGCGCTAGAAGAGCGTAACTATACTTAAATGCGTTCAATTTCACCTATAAATACGTCAACACCTCATTAACCACTCACTGGTGGATGACAATTTACTGGTTTTCGCATCGACCATTCACGGGTTGACCGCCACTTGAAGGGCGATTATCCTTGAAATTGTCAACGTAATATGTAATAATTTACAACAGTACGTGAACTTCAAGCAAAACTTTAAGGGAAAAATCAATTAGTAGCTCGAAAAAAGGCTGATTTAATACAAAGGTAATGAATTATATTTGACGTCATAATTTCCTATTTCTACCGTTTAGTTAAGTACATTTGCGAAGATCACCTTCGAGCAACACGGAAGGGAGGCGGCATTCGCACTGTTTCCCCTCTGCCGAGGTACAAGATTAGCGCGTCAATCTAATCTAGCGTGGGTAATAAAACTAGTTGCACTTGGATTTTTCACTAGACCGAGTCCAGACGCGCGCGTGTACACTGCTGCACAAAAATGCCTGTTTGCTCGGTTTTTTGTTATAAAAAGAGGTCGGGGACATCAAATTTACAAAAAGAAAGTGTTACATTTCACATGTAATATTTTTTTTTTACATATCATACGTTTAATTACATTCAAACACAATTATTATACTTTAGTCTCATGTAATTGTTGGATTTATCGATTTTGCTCGCTCAGTACAAATTGCGGATCGGTCGAGCGACAAATCCGACTTCTCATCTCTCAGAATACAATAATGAAATGAAATGAAATGAAATGAAATATATTTAATAACAATTGTTACATGTCGAGGTAGGTACAATGTTGACAATACCATAGTGTAAAAAATAACATTTAATTTAATTTATTGAATACTATTTTAGTCATTATATAAGCCAATAAATAGCTAACGAATATAATTAGTCCAATTAGCTACAGTTTATTCGCATCGTATGTCCAATTATTTTCTTGTTTATTTGAATATCTTAATATGTCATAACAATATTATCTAATTTTAAACAATTAATCAACAATCGGCAGACTAAAAAACTCGTCGTATGAATAGTATGTCTCCTGCGTTAACCACTTCTTAAGCCTGACCTTGAAGGCCGCGGTGGAAGTTGCATCTCTAACCGACTTAGGCAGGCGATTGTTAATCGAGGGGCCTAAATAGTACACAGATCGCTCTGACTTGGCGAGTTTATGTGGTTCCGCGACCAGCCTATTGTGGAGTCTATTACTGCGCAGGATATAGTTGGCGTTAGCTCCTCTGCGCTTGAACATATCGAGGTTCTCGTGTGTGAAAACTGAAACCTGGTATATGAGTAAGCAAGGCAGAGGCAGGATCTTTAAGTCGCGGAAGAGGTCACGCGCAGGGGCATCCTCCGCTTTACCAGCCATCGCGCGGATGGCGCGCTTTTGCTGCGAGAACACACGCCTCCAGTCAGAGGCACGGCCCCACAGCTCGACGCCGTAAGTCAGGAGCGAATGCACTGTCGCGAAATAACACTGTCGCACTGCACCCCTTCCGGCGGTAATCGTCAACCGCCGCAGCGCGAAGCACGCACTTCCCACTCTCTTGCATAGTTCGTCGATGTGCGTTTCCCATGTTAGCGCGCTGTCTAGATGGAAGCCGAGCAGGCGTGCGCCGTTCACTTGCTGTATAGGGGCACTGCCGGCGCACACCTTCATGGTTGGGCTTGTATGGCCGTTTAGCTTGAATACCATGAATACCTGGTTTTTTCTATGTTTAGAGCTAAGCCGTTTCTCTGAAACCATTGGTGTAATTGCTCCATGACGAGATTTAGAGCCACTTCCAACTCCCGCCCAGCGGTAGTGCTGACGACTGCCGTGACGTCATCTGCGTACATGAATATATCGGCGCCTTTTATCGCCTTGGGCAGATCGTTCAGCAAAACGCTGAACAGGGTGTTGGAGAGGCATGACCCTTGAGGGACCCCCATCAAATTTTGTAACTCTGCAGATACAACCTTTCCCCCGTCGCCTACCACCACTTGCGCTCTGTCAGACATAAAGGACAATATTAGCTTGGTGGCTGGGCCTCGGATGCCGTAGTGGGCCAGCTTATTGGCGACGAGTACGTGGTCTGCCGTGTCAAAGGCACGGGACAGGTCGCAGCAGATAACAGCTACGTGGCGCCCCCTCTCGCACTAGGTCTGTAGTGGACCTGCCCTGGCGGTAGGCGTATTGGCTGTCCGACAGTGTATTCCCACTTATATAACATAGGTACTTCAACGAAAATGTGTTAGTGTGCGTGTTGTGACACTTGTCACTCGTTCGTACACAAAAAGAGATCGAGGTTTGCAAGATTTTGTCTTTGACGTGTGTCATTTTATATGTATTTGTGTCGTCATTACAGATTGGATATTGTATGTAAGTGTGTGAGAAGTGCGACTGTGTGCACCTTTCCCCCCGCGAAAAATGGCAGAAAGATTTGTACGGTAAGATATCGCTTGGGCCCCTCCCTTCCGATGTGTCGGAAGCCGGTGTTGCTCGAAGAAGATCACATTACTTACAAGCAGCAGTTTTTGCTCTTAGGCAACAATCTATGATTGAAAACAACATTTTCATGCAAACCCAGATGGCATCCAGCGCTGCATGCATTCAAGAAGATCGTTCATCATTCGTATGCAATAGTATGCATATGTAAGTCACGTTTAAGAATTAAGGCTCAAAAGGTTTTTGACAACAAAAACAGCAACATATCTATGTACTTACTTACCGCGAGACCTATAAAAATACGTGTACATATAGGTAAATAATAATTATTTGACTTTGATCCTTATTTTTTCACTGATATGTGTTAACTTATTAAAC
Organism: Cydia splendana; assembly: GCF_910591565.1. NCBI lineage: Eukaryota > Metazoa > Arthropoda > Insecta > Lepidoptera > Tortricidae > Cydia > Cydia splendana. The sequence goes on along the minus strand of NC_085962.1, from coordinate 25,792,435 downwards.
ATTAATATTAACTCCATCTACTCGACTATAGGCCTAAGGTATGGTGCAACCTTTTCGAGCGATGGCGCCATAACCTTCAGCCTACTCTCTAGTAGATGGCGTTAATATTAAATTTGAACAAGTTAACACGTATATCAGTGAAAGAATAATGATCAAAGTCAAATGGCGTTCAAACAGTTTTAGTTAAAAGGGAGAAAATAAATTCCCTTAGAATTTATATTCTCCCTTCAATATTTTTTTTTATATTGATCCTAGCGAAAAAAATTAGCACTTATATTATAAGAAATCTGAAACAGATTATTTACGTAAATAATATTTTTTTGCTGTGGGCTACCGTTTACGAGTTATTGACGAAAAACTAAAAAAAATAAACGATTGTAGAACAAATTATAAGTAACCTTCTCACCTTCATATGAGATCACTTGATATTATTTTTAACTCCCATTTATCAACAGATTTGTATAATAAACCATATATTTTATTAAACGTAGTAAATGTAGCTTTACGACTATATTTTTTGTTTTCAGATTCCTGCAACGCTTTTAAAAAAAAATGGTAATTATAAAAAAATCAAAAATACGTTTTTAGTCTTTTCTACTTTATGCTTTTTTTTTGTTAGAAAGTGCATTGTTTTTGTTCTAAAAATAGATTTCTCATCCTTAATTTATCTGAAAATGATATATCACATGCCCTAATAGGTATAGTTTTAAAGAAATGTTGCTCCAAGTGAAGCGCGGCGGCGTCGAACTTCTCCCCCTCCCCCCCACTAAATGAGAGGTGGCCCTCGATGTCTCCCGGTCTGTATCTGCTCAGGACCAGCTAAGAACCAACTGTGCCAAGTTTCAGCGCATAGTCTCAAAGTGCAAGGTCCCCATACAACGGTGTGCACTAACAAACCAGCTAAAATAGCTTGCACAAACAGGGAGTATTACTGCAATGTTCTGCCGCCAGGGTGCAGCACTAACTACCTCGGCAGAAATGAGTGCCTTTCATCCCTTGGTTAACAATCTACTATTTCATATCTCATGCTCTGAAAGTGGGTCGTTGTTGTTCTAAAAGGTGCGCAGAAAGTGATACGTTTATGCTCTAGCGCAGAAAAGTGGTGTACTCCTCTGCGTCCCCGTTCCATCAACAACTGGGTGGAAACAAAATGGAAAAATAGTGTCTTTATTTCCTCGTCTGGAACAATTGGTAATTCTTTAATTTTACAAATCCCACGTAGATCCTTTTTTTTATAAAAAATGATGTAAGTAATTTGTTAAAAACAAATTATTCTTGATTTCTTTCGTTGAATTCTATTTACTCGATTTCATAAAGCGGGAACCAAAAGGAATACACCAAAAATATTTTTTTAAACCTTACGCTTGCGTAAATGAGCAAAGGCAGAATCTTATACAGCCACAGTTAAACGTTTGTACGATATTAAATTGGTTTTTAAAGTTATTTAGAACTATATTCATTAAAATAAAATAAAATACAAGATAAAAATTTCTTATATTATTAATTAAATTGTTATTTAATATTAAAAATACTTTTATTATATTATTACGTGGTGCGGCGCACCATGGTCGCGGTGCGGTCCGGTAGTCCGTTGCGGCTTATAGAACGAAAAAGTATAAAATTAAAAAAGTACGAGGCAATCCCGCTGATTTTCATACTATAATGAACAAATTATTTTAAAATTGTTGTAGTTTGTTAAAAAATGTGTGTTTTCGTAAATATTGCAATCTAAATGATTTTCGCTAGGGGTGATTAATCTTCACGCATGTAAAGTCTCCGATTGCAAGTAAGTCCTAAGGAAAAAAATCATGGCCGTAGGTCTGTTATGTACTTCAATTACTGATTTTGCGAAATTGCCTTGTCTTGTTTGGTTTCCTCGCATTCGATATGAAAAGTAGAGTGTTTAACTCGGGTGAAAGGCACCGTTTCTGTCTCGGACTATTGGCGCTCTCACTGCGTTCGAGCGCCAAACTACCTCGACAGAAATGGGTGCCTTTCAACCCTTGGTTAACAATCTACTATTAGTAAACCATAGAGTAACTTATACATTACTACGCCTTAAACAGTTTTTTTAACAAGTTTTTACTATGACATTGATGCATCAAGGTGGTTTGTTTACAGGTGGCCTACTGCGAAACGCGAAAATCTAAATTTCGTTATCTGCCTCTCTATCGATCGAATAAGCAAGAAGAGTGATAGAGAGGCAGAAACCGAATTTTCGACTGTCGTGTTTCACGGTAGGCCATGTGACTGAGTTAGTGACGCCCTCTACGCAGAGTTTTGCGTAATATTCCCTATTATGGAAGGTAGAGGCAAAGAGAATAGTTAATATAGAGGGGTCCTATCATAGTAAATTTTGTAGTCACAGTAAATTTACTGCCATCTATCGACACACGACTAAAACTCAAAATGAAAACGTATAATATTATCAAAAAAAATTATATATATGGATAAATTATTTTATTATTTTTTTATCATTTTGACCCATGTTCATTCACTGATATCTATGTGTTAAAATTGTTAGATATGCAACGGTGTCGTCACGCCATCTAGCCGAGCATAGGCTAAAGGTGTGTGCGCCATCTATCCGAGAATGACTTTTACTTGATTTCCGAGGCACGTTTTGTCCTTAGACTTTATTCGTCTTATACGAAGTTACATATGTCTTTGGTAGAGGTAAGGAATAAAATCTCCATTTATCAAAAAGTGTCAAAAAACCTTAAAAAATCAAATCACTTCACTCCGTCAATAAATAAGTAAATAGTAAATATTTTTTATTGTGCACCATAAAGTAAAAAAAAAAAATACACAGAAAGCGAAATACAAGCTTAATACTAGGTAACAACAGGCGCTCTTATCCCTAAAAAGCGATCTCTTCCAGGCAACCTTTGGGTAGCAGTAGCAGGAGAGTTAAGTAGGTACTAACAACTTTGAACAGTGTACTCGCGTGGATCTGGCTAGGTTCAGCTCGTAGCCTCTCGGAGCGGGTTCAGCAGCAATAATGTAGACGACGTCTTTCGTTTTAAATACTTTAATTACAAACTAGTACATTTTGTATAGAAATCAGAAGAAAGGTAAGTATATATAAAAAAAGGCACGTATTCGTGCATCTAGTAAGGTGGTGAATAGCGAATGCCAGAGTGGGGTTCGGCTCCTCCATAGCAACGTCCTGGACCAATCACAGGAGCCGTAGATGGCGTGATATCGGCGCTGATTGGCTGCCGATGATGCGATATGTGTACGGTAGGCTGCGTAAGTTGCATTGGGTACGGTCTCCCACATAAGTTGCATTAACAAACAGGTAGTGTCAGGTACAGGTAGTGACAGGTAGGGTAATTAACAAACTGGCTCCAATTTCACCACGGTGACAGGTGCGACAATTGTAAAACATCACTGTTGCTGACGTCACAGGCATCCATGGGCTACGGTTACCGCTTACCATCGGGCGGGCCGCAAAAGAAATATCTGTTTTTTTCCGATATAATAAAGTTTTTTTTAATAAAACAATGATGGTGGCAAACAGGAATACGGCCCGCCCGATGGTAAGTAGTAACCGTAGCCCATGGATACCTGTGACGTCAGCAACAGTGATTTTACAATTGTCGCACCTGTCACCGTGGTGAAATTGGGGCCTGAAGACTCAAATATTTTTATTGTCAGTAATCTGCTGATGTTCCAAAATGATATAATTTATATATATATATATATATATATATATAAAACTGAACTCAAATAATGTAGATATAACTGTATGTAATAGATTGTAACTAATAATCTAAAACGCATCTAAACACCATAAAATGGTCAAATATCATCACCGCAAAAAATGATATCAATGAGAACTACGCCGCTTTTAGTAACACACTAATAAACGCCCTAAACCAATATATACCTAAACAAAAAATTAAACTTGTAACCAAAAATAACCACCGCTGGCTAACTAAAGGACTAAAAATTTCATGTAAAAACAAGAGATTATTAAAAACACTTACATTACAAACAAATAATCAAACAATACATAAATACTACAAGCAATACGAAAAAACACTCAAAAGAACAATATCGACAGCGCAAAAAATGCAATATATCAGTAGAATGAAAAAATCCAACAACAAAATAAAAACAATGTGGAGCATTATTAATGAAAGGACAAATAAAAAATCTAAAAGTGACAAACACAACGTACAACTAAAAATTAATGACACCCTAATAAGTGAACCCAAATTAGTAGCAAATAGTTTTAACGACTTTTTTACATCCATAGGACAAAATCAAGGCACACCTGTGGCGCCCGGCCGACCCGTGTTTAAGTAAGTAAGTTTAAGTTAGAACACTATGTTTCTAGCCCCTGTAAACTACCGCGAAGTTCATAATATAATAAAAAACTTAAAAAATAAAAATAGCTACGGTATCGACGAACTTCCACCTTCCCTAATTAGACAGTGCGCAGACCAGTTAACGACACCTTTTTGCATTCTAATTAACCAGTCATTTGACGAAGGAATGTTCCCAAACCTACTAAAAAAATCCGTAATTAGGCCTATTCACAAAAAAAACAGTAAACTAAATCCAAATAATTATCGACCTATTGCTCTACTCCCGACCGCATCAAAAGTATTTGAAAAAGCCATGTGTAACCGCATCTACAACTTTTGCGAAAAATATAATATCTTTGACGATGCACAAAACGGATTCCGTAAAAAGCGATCAACGACTTTAGCCACATATCAGTACATACAGCAAATCTTACAAATACTCGATTCAAAACGATATGCCGTAGGAATATTACTCGATATGACAAAAGCATACGATAAAGTGCAATATAATATTTTGTTATCAAAATTGTATGGGATTGGCATCCGAGGAATGACACATAAATGGCTCACGACATACCTGCGGAACAGAGAACAACTGGTAGAACTGGAACATTTCGACTACAAATCTGGTGAAATAAAAAACATACAATCTGAAATAGCAACAACAAATGCATCAATACCACAGGGAAGTGTTATCGGCTGCCTCTTATTTTTAGTTTACATCAACGACCTGCCAAAAATAATTGAAAATCATTGCGTACTCTTTGCCGACGACATCTCTATTTTAACGCCATATAACAAAACTTCCGATTTAAATACTGAAATAAACAATATCATAACAAAAGTAACAAATTGGTTAAGCGACCACAACTTGGAAATTAATTTCTCAAAAACGAAATTAATGTCTTTTCACCCACACCAAAAAGACCCCCTTAACATTTCATATAGCTGGAATAATAAACAATTAGAAGTTGTAGATGAATTCAAATTACTCGGTATAGAAATAGATAAACATATTTGCTGGAAACCACATATAAAAAACATTAAAAGTAAGATATCAAGATTCGTGTACGCATTAAAAGAAATAAAAAAAACAACTGACTTCACAACTGCACTTCAGACCTATTCGGCTGCCCTAAGCAGAAAACAAGTAACCCAGTTTTGACAAATTTTTGAGGAGAGCAAAAAAACGTAATTTGTCAGTTTTGTTAGGTATTTGGTCTAAAATGTAACATCTGTTTATACCATTATGTTAAAGGCGATAAAATTAAGCTTATACAGACTTTATTTTTTGTTATTCTTGTATATTAAACTTTGTACAGGCATAAAATGTTTTCTGTGTAGTTTACTGCCCGAAAATTTCAGAACCATTCTACACAAATTCAAGTATCTCGTGTTTAGCTTGGAAATAGCAAGCATTTTAGCTTCTTAAATACTAAACATATTTGGCTATCCGCTCAATAACTTTTCCAATTTTCATGCAATTCTGAAGGAAATGGTACCAAATGAAAGCTAATAACATAAGCTACCGAAAACTGTTTTTTATTTCTTTCAGGTTTATCGACTTCAAAATCCCTGTTAGATAATAAAACGCTTGAAAAAATAATATTTTTTTTTATATATTTTAAAGTTATTTTCTATTGGAAAATAGACTTTTTTTGAATTAGTGATTGATGTTGCCATCCTCGTACCTTCTGACACATGGTTATTGGTACCTATTTCATCGATTTTATTTATTTTCAGAGATTATTTTGTGATACGATGACCCATTCCTTCAACAAACTCTCTGTCTTCGTGGATGGGTGGTACCTACAGGATCCTGCTTCCGAACTTTTTTTTTAGGGTTCCAGACCTCATAAGGAAAAAAACGGAACCCTTATAGGATCACTTTGTTGTCCGTCCGTCCTCCGTCCATTTGTCTGTCAAGATCCTTTATCTCGGAAACACGTGGAGGTATCGAGTTGAAATTAAAACCATATACTCAGGTCTACATTCCCTTAAAGATGTAGAAAAAACCAAACACCTACATTAACGTAAAAAAAAGATACGGTGGTTGATGCCAAAATACGTAAGTAAATTTCGACATTCTAAAGGGATTCAAAATTTAAAGGGTACCTAAGTAGGTGGGTAGTAGGTAGCTAGGTCAACGAGAAGTCCCGTTGCCCTAGAACTATGAAATTTGGCAAGTAATATTGTATTACATTATAAGTACAGGGAATAATCTGAAAACTATAAATTTGTAAAAAATAAAAAAATCAATAACTAAATTTGTAAGGAACGCTCGGTGGGCGAGTCCATCTTGCATTTTTTATAGTCTTATTTGACAGACGTGTTTGATAGGAATGAGGCAGGTGCATGGAATGGAGAGAGCTGGTGAGTTCATAAAAAACAATATTTGGGGACAATCTTACACTGGTTGACCTAGCCCCAAATTAAGCAAAGTTTGTACTATGAGTACTAGGCGACGTTATATACATACGTGTATAGATAAATACATACTTAGGTACATAGTTACTTTATTTACTATTTAACTTTACTTGTAACAAAGTAAAAATCTAATTAAATCCTTCAAGTCAGTTTTACCTATTTCTTATAAAACCACATCGATCTGAAATTTTGCTGATATACACCTATTAATAGGGTAAGTAATTGGTGGATCTCTTTAGTGGCTAGAGTTAAACCAAGAAAAGTCTGCAGTAATTTTGACAGCACAAGGTCAATCTCGAGAAGTCTATTATCAGACCAAGAAAAGTCTGCATAGATGTTGAGAGCACACCAGTGCAGGTGTTATTTTAAACGTCAAACTTCTATGAAATTATGACATATAAATAACACTGGCACTGGTGTGCTCTCAACATCTCTGCAGACTTTTCTTGGTCGAACTCTACTAATAGACTTCTCGAGATTGACCTCAGATGATTCACTTTACCACATAATAAGTGTCTTTATAAAAATTCAAATTTTGGCATTATTCCTGGATTAAATATTTCCCTTTTGGTCAATTGAATACAGTCAGTTGTTGTTTGTTTCAAATTTTTGCCAAAACCTTTGGCACGGATACGGCATAATTATGATTTCCTCTTTCTTTGGCGTATTCTAGTGTTCTGTTTTCATTACTGTAGAGGCTACAGTGTAGACAATACAGATAATTTTAATTGTTTTAACAACACTTTTTCTTTAAACTTAAATTTGACAGACTTTTCACCTTTGACAGGAATACGTAGGTTGCCCTGAAAGTTTCGGGAATGGGACACTTAGAAATAACATAATAGAAAGAGGCATATAATTTATAAAAATGTAACTCTTTATAAAACTTTTAAGGTATATTCCATTTGGTTGTCATTTGTATTTAAGAATTACTGGCAATTTGAAAATTGTATGTCGAACATTATTTGAATTTTTGGCCAAGTGATTTTTCGGATCATATTTTTAAACGGTTTTCAATATGCCCTCAGCGAACAAATAAAAGTTACAATGGGCTTCTGTTATTTTTTTATGAACTAGAGTTCATCGTACGCTCGTTTGCAGTTAAAATTAAATATGAAAGTCACTTTCATTTTATCCCATGGGTGATCTTAAAGAAGCATGTCATTCCAAAGCGACGTCAAAAATTAAAATCGCATTTGTGCTGTTAATTAAAAAGACTGCCAAAAAAGTTGCATATCGGCAGATTTCGACATTCCTAAATATTCATATGACAACAGTAAAAAAATCTTTTATATATATATATATATATGTAAAAAAACTTCAATTCCGTTGGCTACTCCACGAATTTCATACAAAACCACTAAGGCCCCAAAATCGCCATACAAAAAGGACTTTGGGATTATGAGCCGTGTGCATTACAGAATGATTACTTTCAAAAGAAAATTTATATGCGTGGTCAGTTTGAGTTTAAGTATGCATTACAATAAAGATTGACTGTCTAGATGCGACAGTTTTCTCTATTCCCGAAACTTTCAGGGCAACCTACGTATTGCTAAGCAAATTTGTTTTCTATGTATGTCTTTAAACAAGGTACCTTTTGTATAACTATGTAACTAATTTCTAACCTAAATCGCAGATTGTGTTGGGAGATAAGTACTTGTTTTACCATTGTAATAAACTAATTCGCAGTTACGAACATCTACGCTAAACTCAAGTATCTCGGTCATCTATATGAATTACAAGTATCTCTGTTTAGTTACTTGTCTTTAGCGTAGAAATGGGACATATACTTGAATTTAGCGTAGAATACAGGGTCAAAAAAAGATACTCGGATTTTAAAAACATGAATATTTTGAAAACTACACATTATTTTACAATTATTTTTTTGGTGAAAGATGCGCCTGAAATTGTAGATTCCGAAAATCCAAAAAAACCGTTTTTGAAAATTTTTGAGTTACTTGTTTTCTGCTTAGGGCAGCCGTATTACGCATACGCCTATAACTGGTTGAGCTACGGTGTGATTTTATGGGCAAACAGTACAGATGCACCGAGCTTATTTATTCTTCAAAAAAAACTTATTCGAATTCTAGTTAATAAAAAACAAATTGATAGCTGCAAACCCTACTTTAAAGAGCACAATATTCTCACCCTTCCATGTATATATATTTTAGAAATGTGCAAGTTTGTTAGAAACTACCCCGAGTTATATACTAAACGCGAAGATGTAATAAAAAATCGTACAATGCGCTACAAAAACAAACTTTTACTACCAGCCTCCCGACTTAAGATGCTTTCAACTGGGCCTTTTGTAATGTCAATAAAAATCTATAACAAATTGCCAGAAGAATTAAAATCGGAAACAACTGAAACAGCATTTATCCGCAAGCTGAAACAATTACTGATTGAGAAATGTTATTATTCCTTAAATGAATATTTAGAAGACAGTAACATTAGTATTAAGTGAAATCTATATGTATTTTTATCATTGTATTAATTATATAAGTGCCTCCCTCCTTATTTTTTGCTGCGCCCAACAGGGTACATAATGTGATCTGTAATTATAAAATGTATATACCACCTCTGTAACCATTATGTGCAATAAATGTATTGAGTATTGAGTATTGAGTGATAATTATGTATATATTATGCTGTGTGACGTGTAAAATTATTTATCATTTTCTCAATAAATATTTCAATCTCAATCAATAACGCCTACAACGTTCTTAGATACTCTAGCGCTAACCCTCTAGACATTTGGTACTATTATTTATAGCTCACAGCTGGACACTTTTGCAAATATTCTCACATAAAAGGGTTTTCTCCTTACCTCTACCCTCAATATTGCTACGTAATTAACTTACATTTCGATAGGTAAATTACCGTTTACTCATACTTTTGATATTTAGTTCTTTAGGTGACTCCTAGAGGCGCTGTACAAATCCTCCGATATAATTCTTGCTCTGTTTTTTAGAATACTTAGAAAGGAACAGCATCGTTTGGAGTGGACTGAAGTTAGGCACATTAGACCGTAAAGAAACGTAAAACGTGACATACGGCACGTTTATTCACTTAATGTAACTAAAAATACTCTGGCAGCTCATGGTAGAGGTACAGAGCATGCGCCTGTCACTCCTCCAGGGAACGTGCATTAACTATAGGGGGCAGCACTAGAGCCAACTAAAGCGACACTGTGCGGATTAAATGGAACGTAAACGCAATTCTGCCAAACTATCACAACAGATATGTTAAACGGAAAAATACGAGAAAAAAACGTTAAAAATAAGGCTTTCTTCCGATAAAAAGTGCCCTCCAATGTGGCCAGAATACCATGAAAGGCTTCAATTTTTATTATTTCAGGCGGGGCCCATGTTTTGGATGTAACCGAAAAGGAAAACACAGATAAAACTGCAAAAATTTGTGGCAAAATCATCGCCCAAACAAGAAATTCGAAGGTGTATGATGCCCAAATTTCTGTAAATATACTTTTCTCAAACATGCAATGAAATGTCGTCACTCCGGGCGGTATATCAGGCTTCGAAATATCACGTTTAGGGCGGAGCAACTCCAGAGAACTGTAAAGGAATTTCATACAAAATTTAAGGCCTAGGCCGGGAAGTAATTTTTTTTTAAATTTCCATTTCACAGATATGTGTGACACACCATCGTGCCATTAAAGTGATAACACACTATCGCACCGCTTTAAAAAAAAAACTATAGGCAGTTTATGCTTTATTATTTATAGTACGATTTCTTTTTATTTTAATCTTTATAGGGCTGTATCTCCTAAACTGTGCGTCGCAGCGCAAACATAATAAAATGTCCGCTCCTCTGTAAGAAACCCTTAATTTAAAAAAAAAAAAAACACAAAAGAAAAAAAATAACTAAAAACTTTATAATGCTGTATCTCCTAAACCGTACGTCGTAGCGCAAAAATAATCAAATTTTCGTTCCCCTTTAGGAAGTCCATTAATAACATTTAAAAAACACAGGAAAAGAAAAAAACGAAAAAAAAAGCATATAAAAAAATTATAGGGCTGTATCTCCTAAACCATGCGTCGTTGCGCAAAAATAATAAAATGTTCGTTCCTCTGTAAGAAACCCTTAATTAATATTAAAAAAAAAACACAATAAAGAAAAAATATAACAAAAAAAACTTTATAATGCTGTATCTCCTAAACCGTACGTCGTAGCGCAAAAATAATCAAATTTTCGTTCCCCTTTCGGAAGCCCCTTAATAACATTAAAAAAAAACACAAGAAAGAAAAAAAAATGTATAGGGCTGTATCTCCTAAACCATGCGTCGTAGCGCAAAAATAATAAAATGTTCCTTCCTCTGTACGAAACCCCTAATTAATATTTAAAAAAAAAACTAAAAAAAAAGATAAAAAAAACTAAAAATACTTTATAATGCTCTTAAACCGTGCGTCGTAGCGCAAAAATAATACAATTTTCGTTCCCCTTATGAACCCCACGCACTGAATAACCTATCACATTAGGACATGAAACAATCATCATCATCAATTTTTATTATTATTTCATTGCATGTTTAAGAAAAGCACTATACATACCTCGGCGTGAAAAGGGGTTGTCGGCCTCATAACTATTCGGCCTCATAACTATCCGGCCTCACTACGTTCGGCCGTCTATATGCATTCGGCCGGTAACCCCTTACTTCCCAGCCTCTGTAGTAATGTACTATATATTTAAACAAGTAATTGTTAATTTAGTAATAATAGAACTGTTCTCGTGACTACAACCAACCATAGTTTTCAAATAAAAATTAGAGGTTATGTTTATTGACAAACAAAACAATAGTACATATTGCATTGAAAATGTATTTGAAACGTTATTATTATTAGAAGTAATATGGTAACACTTTTTGATTTAAGTAATTATCATACTTACGTATATTTCTTTACTACATTTTATCTATAAATTTCGTTTTTCACACATCAAAGGTAAAAAAGTGCTATGCGCTGGCAAGCTGTAAAATTGTATTTTTTTTTTTTCAATTTATGTTGATTGTCCCGCGATGTATTGGGATATCCAGATACACAACAATACATTTAAACGGCCTTTTATAATGTTTCTCGTTCTAACACATAGGGTTAGAAAGAGACTTCCGCTTGTAAATTGTAACTTGTAGCTTTATAAAATAGGCCACAGGTGGCAGACTCTCCAACGCGCACGGTCCCTTATGAGAATTTAGACTAGAGGAATATTGACAAAGTAAATTATGTACTCAGTACATTTACTGCCATCTTTCGACACAAATGATTAAAACTTTTAGAACGCCATTTGACTTTGATCATTATTTGGTCACTGATATGTGTTAAATTTGTTAAATGTTAAAAAGTATCGCCATCTAGTCGAGGATAGGCCAAAGGTATGGTGCCAGCTTTTCGAGCGATGGCGCCATACCTTTGGCCTATCGTCAAGACAAGTCAAATGGCGTTCTAAAAGTTTTAATCAGTTGTCGAAAGATGGCAGTAACATTTAAATTTTTTGGCGGCATCTCGTTGGCTTATGGAATCGTTATCGTTAAAAGTATTATGGCGCAGTTCAGCCTTCTCTTGCTCATTATCTTCGCTGGTCAACCGCTGCCACTTTTACGAGCTGCCGTCAAGGATGCTAGGATTCTGTAAATAGTAGAAATTGGCACATTCTCCTTATTAAAATGGTCCACTGTGTACTTTTTACCTAAGCTGATGTTGGAATTGTAAAAATTTACAACGCGTAGTCTCAAAGTTTCTTGTTTCGATGCCATTTTTGACAAATATAAAAATGCTTGTGAAAAAAAGTCGGTTAAAAAACAAATGCAGTGTACAATTCTCAAAAGAGGTAGCAACAACTTCTTATACAACTTTTTTTTTCTGGGTTGACAGTATTAATTTTATAGTTGGCCAAATGTATTCTATTTTTTTTTATCACCCGTTATACTAAATTCTCTTTGGTTATACTCAGAGATAGCGCCATCTAGGTCAACTGTTTGGTACTGTTTATTCCTTTGTACGACTGAGAGAGGTAGCGCGTACGAGCTGTAGGCGACTAGCTTGTTCCTCTTCATTTCACTAGAGGGCAGGCTATAGAGAAATACAGTAAGACAAGAGTGCTCACTCCATACATCAGTTTTGGTACCAAAAAGACTATTATTTTCATAGTCGACATCTAGCATCTAGTACTTTAAGTAGCAGTAGTAGTAAGTACTGTCAAGTGACAATAGATGTAGCACCGACCGGAAAGTCTAATGCTCAACAACATAAGACATTCCGGTCGGTGCTACATCTTTTGGTACCAAAACTGATGTATGGAGTGAGCAATCTATGTATTTTTTTCTCTATGACTATAGGTAGAGGCAAGTAGAGGGTTCTAGGTTCTATGAAAGAGAATAGAGTGCATAGAGACGGATTGTCAAAGTAAATTATGTAGTCACTGTAAATTTACTGCCATCTTTCGACAGAAGATAAAACTGTTAGAACGCATGGTGCATAGAGAGGGATTGTCAAAGTAAATTATGTAGCTACTGTAAATTTACTGCCATCTTTCGACAGAAGATAAAACGGTTAGAACGCATGGTGCAATCTTTTCGAACGATGACACCATAACCTTCAGCCTACTCTCGAGTATATAGATGGCGTTAATATTAATTAAATATTATGGCGTTAATATTAATCAAAATGTTAATACCGGATGTGGCCTGTAATATGAGCAAAAAATTAAACTGTAGGCTGTACTCCTCATAGTGACCAACTTTTAAAAATAACTTGTGGTTTGATATTTAATACACTTTAAAGTTTATTCTAAGACGCAATGTATTGCGTATTTTGTTATGTTTAAGGCGTGACAAGCAACGCCAATCACAATGATATGGCGTGGCGATGGCATCCATTGAAGATAATATTTATTTTGTATGAAAAATAGGGAGTATAAATACTTCATAATTTTTAAAAGTTGTAGAACGAAAGTGTCACCGTTTGAGGAGTACAATCTATGTTTTAATTATTTGCTCGTGTTACAGGCCACACCCGGTATATAATTCATCGATGTTAATGTCGTAAGCGCCATCGACAATAAGGTCCCTTTGCATAGATAATAAACATATAATAATGGGTTCAGGATTTTAATGCGAGTGTTGCGACACTGGCACGGCAGTGCGTCGGGTAGGCATTGTTGCATTTGTTGCAGAAACGCGTAGGTACAGATGGTTTCCACGCGCATCCCTGGCGCGGCGTATTTGTGGCAGTACAATGGCAGTGGCATCCTCCCCGTAGTGAGCAGTCGGCTAGACTTTCATTTTCAGAGGCACTATGTAGATGCGGCTTCATGTTAGAGCGCCTTATATCTCAGTCTGACATGTGGGTACCTAATTGTAATTTTATGTTGTGTAATTTTATTTTGTTTTCTGTCCTATGTAATAACTAAAACCATAATTTAAATATAATTTTATATGAAAAATAATATTGTATCTAACTGATTTTACCTATAGGTACTAACTAGTGATGTACCGACTATTGATTTGGCCGACTAGCCGACTAGCCGACTAATCGGCGCTCGAATGGCCGATTAGTCGGCCGACTAGTCGGCTAGTCGGCCAGATCATTAGTTTCGTATAAGTTCAGGACGTTCAGGTGAAAAAAAAAAATTTGCTCCTTTGGTAGCGCTATTCATCATATTAGCTTGGCTAAGGTGTTCTCTACAGGTTCAAAGACCTATCACAAGAATCCTTGTTCAATTTCTGCCTTTCTTTTATTTTACGATCCTGAGCAGAACGTCAGTACAACTTGTAGGAGGTATTTCCAAGGCTCTATTTCCCGTACGTAGTGGCCAGTTAAGAACCTAACCTAACCTGACCACACAGCGTCTTTACGAGCAACGTGCCCTGTTTATATAGTTGGTCAACCAAATCTTGTCAGTATAAAAAGGCGGCAAATTTAAACAATGTAGGCGCGAAGGGTTATCGTCCCATAGAAAATTTGAATTTCGCGCCTTTTTCTACTGACAAGATTTGCTTGACCAAGTATTAATCTCTAAATTTTGCAATAACATTAAGACTTCCCCTTGGCTCCACCATTTAAAAAAATAACAAAAACTGAATTATAATAAAATCATTCAACTATAGAACTTGGCCATGAAATTACACGAGAATCAGTTGAGATCGACCTGTAGAGGAAAACACCAGCCCACCAACATACGATAACGATCAAACGGTCAATTATATGAACAAAAGTTTTCGTATGCACCCTGAATAGGTATTTTGGTAAAATAGATATAAAACATGGTAAATATTGACTGTTGGTTTCTTTATTTTCTGTTTTTCTTTCACTAATAAAGTGCCGACTAATCGGCCATTTTTGCCGACTAGTCGCCGACTAATCGCCGACTACAAATGTGGCCGGATAGTCGGCTTTCCCGACTAGTCGGCGACTAGTCGGTACATCCCTAGTACTAACACACTTTGGACCACGGTCTACAACAGATATTTCAAGTTCAATTAATTTATCAAATAATGTAATGTAGATAAATGTATAGGATCATAATATGTATATCTAAATTCGTTTAGATAATTACGTTGTAAATGCAGGGAAGAGGACGCGACGCCATGGAGAGGCTTGTTGTTCAGGGCAGAGTGGATGAACAAGACCCAGATGGCAGCCTTCAATGCGATGGACCGACCAAGTCAGAGCTCTCCTTTAAATCTGTGCGTGCGGAACTTCTCAGGAATGCTCGAACGGTAATATTTTTTAAATTAGAGTTAGAGTCGTTGTTTAACCGCTCGTGCTAATATTGATACCCGCGCAAGCGAAAGATTCCAAAAGTCGCCCTTCTTTCACCCCTTAAAACTTTTATAATTATGTCTTCCATATCAAATTTCTTAAAAATCGGCATTTGTAAGTATATCAATATTAAATAATTTCAAATATTACCTACACTAGAAAAAAGTAAAAATAATTAGTACGGTTATTACCGATAAGTAATAAAATAAAACAATTAAATTGTCGTTCAAACATAATTGGGGCGTCTTGTACAGTCAGGGTCATATAGTATAATGAAAATGAAAATGAAAAATTTATTGATAACAATTGTTAGGTACATGTCATTTTTTTACATAAGTACCTACTAGTATTTGTCTAGTATATAATATTAATGTGTACCTAAATAATATAAATTAATCCAAATTATATAAATAAAATTAATTGTTAAAATTAGCAATATATCGAAATTATTATTAACGATGACAATGTAATCTATACAGTGTGTTACCGGCCATCGGGCTTTTATTAAAACTGGTAATAATATGATCCATTAGCAGTTGTTTGCGTGTAGTAAATCATAATTATGTAAATTAACTGCTCAATTAAATTTCCAAAATTCGCACACGCAATGTAGTGGGTGTAAGTACTGCGTAATTGTCGTTACTCATATCGCTAACGCACGTGGTAAGGTGTATTCGGGTATTACCGAATGTCGGATAATTCCGAAATTCAGATGAAAATCACCCTTAATTCCATCATAATAAAAGTCTCTTTTCGGAATTATCCGACAGTTTTCGACATTCGGAATTACCCGAGTAAACTTACAAGAAATGTCGTGGTACGAGGGTAAAAAACTGAGACAACTATCGTAAAATTATTGTCGTCCTTATCATTGGGTTTATGTTTTATACATTAATTAAAGAGTTTTTTGTCAACTTTGACATGACAATTTTAAAAGTCGTCAACACGTCGGGTTGTCAAAACATACCAAAAAATATTAGAATAACTGGTATTAGCTATTAACAGTGCGCACTGGAAGGGTGCACAAACGCAACAATGTTCGGCGTGCGGAGGGCAACATGGGCAGAGCTCGTGTAAATTTAAGGCCTACGTGTGCAGAGTATGTAACAAAGAAGGGCATCTTAAGAAAATGTGTCCAAATTTGAGGAAAAACGTCGCATTTCATGCGATGTTAGAAGAGCGGGCAGTCTACGAGTATTCAGACAGGGACAGTAACGCCAGTGACGAGGTAAATAACTTTTCTATAGAGGCTAAGTTTAAGAAGTATGGGCCTTACATGGTGCAATTACGAGTGAATAATGTAAATTTAGTAATGGAAGTAGATACGGGCAGTCCGATATCTTGTATTAGCTATGATTGTTATAAACAATTATTTTCTGAGTATCCGTTAAAAGCTAGCGATTTGAATTTGTGTTATTATACGGACATTAATATCACACCCATAGGTAAAATATTACCTTCGGTTCAATATAATAAAAAATGTAAAGATTTAGATTTGTATGTCATGGTTAACGGGAAAACGAGTTTACTCGGCAGACAGTGGATAGAAGAATTAGGAATTATGCCTGACGTAGTAAAATCGGTAAATTGTAATAATGTCAGTACGAAACATATTTTTGATATAAACGATTTCAGTTCCAGATATTGTGAAGTGTTTGAAGACGGCTTGGGAAGGTTTACCGGCGGAACGGTGGGGTTCCGGCTGCGCGAGGGCCCGGCGCCCGTGTTCCTGCGCGCGCGGCCGCTGGCGTACGCGCTGCGCGAGCCGGTTGAGCGCGCGCTCGATCAGCTGGTGGCGGACGGTGTGATCACTCCGGTAAACTCGTCCGACTGGGCTACGCCTATTGTTCCGGTGATGAAAAAAGATGGAACCATTCGGGTATGTGCTGACTTTAAATTAACTCTCAACAAATGTTTGGAAGTGGACCGTTTCCCGCTGCCACGAGTTGATGACTTACTTGCTAAATTACATGGAGGGAATCGATTTACAAAATTAGATTTATCACAAGCATACGCACAATTTGAATTAGATGAGTCCAAACTGTTTACAGTCATAATCACTCATCAAGGCTTGTTCATGTACAATCGACTTATATACGGCTTAGCTTCGAGCCCTGGTATTTTTTAGAGGAAATTAGAACAGCTGTTCGGAGATTTACCGCGTCTATAGGTATTTTTTTAGACGATCTGATAATAACCGGGGAAGATGACGAAACGCATTTAAAAACGTTACACGAGGTGTTCAGAGGCTCAAAACTTACGGTCTGAAGGTTAGGAAAGATAAGTGTACTTTCTTTTCCAAGTCGGTGACGTATTTTATTATTATTATTATTATTTATTTTCATAAGACACAGTACATATGTTTTACATTGAAATATGACTGCCAAACTGCAAAACAGTTTGATGGCAGTTAGTAAAGCTCTTGATATACATGTTTGTGTCAGTTAAATATTTATAAACATGCTGTATTATTTTAACTTAATAACTAAGCATGCAAATTTAAATCTAGTTATTCTATTATATGCCTCAGGGCCAGCAAAGACGGGTCCACTTTTATATGTTTCCATAATAAGTTGACCCCTCTCTACTGTTCCTGTGGGCAAATATCTATTAAATATTTCTTAACACTTGTTCTAAAGGTATGTGGGCTTATCTCTTTAGCAAATAGTTTTTCTGGAAGTGCATTAAATATTTTAGGTACCAAATATTGAAACGTCCGCTCTCCATAGTAATTAATGGGAGTAAAATTTTCTAAGAATAGTTTAGGTTTTCTTCTTGTCACTTTATCTTTATTCTGTGTTTTACATGGAAATGACTTTGTACTATAATTATGAGATGCTACAAATAACTTAAATTTTTCATTTACGGGTAGAATATTACACAATCTAAACAGCTGATCATAATCTTTGTTACAAGTTTTTTTCTGTTTAGGATTAACTAATAATTTTAAATACCGAATCTGTAGCTTTCTAATCATATCTAGTTGTGTTTTAAATGTACGACCATATGCTATTAATCCATAATCTATGTGTGATTCCACTAGGGCAAAGTAAAGTGTTCGCATGGTTTTACGATTTACATATTTTTTAAGTTGTTGGAAAGTTACGTAAATATATCTCAATTTGTCACATAATGCTTGTACTTGTAATTTCCAGTTAAATGTCCTGTCTATTATTAACCCTAAATATTTATATGATTCAACAAACTCAATTATGTTACAATTACAGTTGTCTTTTAGTTTATGTAAGCAGTCGTATGTGTGCCCTATAATATTATAATGTTTACATTTTTTCTGATAATGTGTAGACGATATGTGCATAGCTTTTGTTTTAGACATATTTATAATGATACCGTTGTCATGTGACCATTTTATTATGTTTTCTAAATCCGATTGTATGCACTGTTCTATTTTTTGCTGATCTTTGTCTGCGTAAAATATACACATATCGTCTGCATACATATACATACTACAATTTTCTACTATACTACCAATACTGTTTACGTGCATTATATAGCCTATTGGCCCATATACAGAACCGGTTGGCACGCCGCCTGTTATCAGCGCTTCGTCGCCGCGCACCTTTAAGATCTCAGTTATCATTTTGCGGTTAGTTAGGTATTGTTTAAACCAGTCGTTAACCAAGCCGCGAATGCCACACTCGAACATAGCTTTTAAAAGCACACTGTGTTCGAGTGTGTCAAAAGCTTTTTTAAAATCAATAAACATGGCAACTACGTGATTTTTTTCGTTTAACTTATGACATATATCGTCTGAAAATTGCGCTAATGCTGTAGCAGTACTTTTATGTTTCCTAAAGCCGTGCTGATTTATTGATAGTATGTTATATTGTTCTAGATACTCCGTTATTTGCGTGAGGATAGTTTTTTCGACAATTTTATTTATAACAGATAATATCGCAATTGGCCTGTAATTAGAGTAATTCATATGACAACCGCTTTTGTATATAGGTCTAATGATCGAGTATTTTAAGTCATCCGGGTACGATGACCTTTCGACACACAAGTTAATGAATCTAGCTAGAATTGGGCTAATTTTTTCCTTGACAAATTTAATATCTTGCACTCTAATCTCATCGTATCCGGGCGACTTTTCCATTGACAGGCAATCTATGATTTTCTCTATTTCTTTATGTGATATTTTTTTAAATCTAAAGGATAGTGTACAGTCATTGACATACTCAGCCCTGTTCAAAAAAGTTACATCGCATTGGTGCTTAATATTTTCTATTTCTTGCGTGAAGGTTTTAGTGAAATTATTACATATCGAATATATATCATTGTTTCTGCCCAAATATTGTATTATTGTTTTATCTATGTTATTGGATTTTTTACCTATCCATGTGTTTATGTTTTCCCATATTTTTCTAAAATCCTTTTTACAGTCTATTATTCTTTTTTGCCTATAACTATTTCTAGCCACTTCTATTTTCTTATTTACTTTATTTCTGAAACGAGTGTATTGCAATCGACAGGTATTGGATTTTGGGGTCGATTTCCATTTCCTAAACAACTCATCACGTCTTTCTATTAGGGACAACAACTCCTTAGTGACCCATGGCTGTGTATGTCTTTTGTTAGATATTTTTACATTAATTTTACAGCTATTATATATTTCACTAAATATTTTACGGATAGTTTCATATAATGATAATGGACAGTTAATATCTAAGAGTCCGTCCCACTCAACTTGACTAAGTTTTTGCCTCACTAACTTGTTATTAATCACTGAACGTACCTCGTTACTTGCGTTACCTCCGCCCGCACAGCTGTCTCTTTGTTTATCCTCGTACACTAATAAACCGGTTAAATAGTGATCTGAAATCTTTCCCGCCGCTAGTACGAACGATGAGTGGCGATAGGTATTGAAGCGAGTCCACACGTGATCCAGGCATGACGCGGTCAGCTGTTGTCCATATACCTCTTCTCTCGTAACTTCTTCGTACGCACACAATAAACCATACCTACTCATTACGTCTTTGTACTCTAGGACTTGTTGTTGCAATCCATTGCATAAGTTTATATTTATATCGCCGGCGTAAATAACATTCATCTGTGTTGGTATGTTCCTTATTAAATCTCCAGTTATTTGAAGGAATTTCTGTTTACTTGCGCTTGGCGGTCTATATATGGCTATAAGGTATATAGGCGTTTCACCATAAATGTTTCCGTGCGTTATTTCACAATCAATATTTGACATAAATTTCGGCGTCCAAGTTAAGGTGTTTCGGAGGTAAACCATAACTCCTCCCCCTCTGCGTGTTTCTCTTGTATTCGGGTACATATCAAAGTTAGGTATATTATATAGGGCCGTCTCGTTTTGTCTAATGTTTATCTCAGTTAATATTATTATATGTAATTTGTTGAGTACAGGATCCAGTAGGGTAAGCAGTGTGCTGAAATTTTTCCTAAGCGATCTTATGTTTACTTGTAAGGGGTCATCCATTAATTACGTCACACGAATTTCTAGGTTTTTTGACCCCTCCCCCCCCCTTGTCACATTTGGTCACATTTGGCAAACCCCTCCCCCCTAGTGTGACGTCACATTTTTTCTACGAAATCGCCAAATCGAATTAAGAAAGTACCTAAGTATTATTAATATTTTATCAAAATATTTTTGACGATATAAATATTAGTAATTTTATAACCCAAAACTGCTTAGGAAAGAAAATTAAAAGAATAAAAACGATTATCGTTTTAAAAACTTGTTATTTAAATGTACAGCGAATGAAATAATTAAAAAAAAAATTCGGTTACTGATGAAGTTAAAGTGACGTCACAAAGTTTGTGTCTCCCCCCTCCCCCATGTCACAATATGTCACATTTTCTTGACCCCCTCCCTCCCCCTAAACGTGTGACGTAATTAATGGATGACCCCTAATGTACATATTTTTAAATTTGATTGTGTTTGGATATAGTTGCTCCAGGCGCTTATGTCCTCATATCTATTGTGTTCTTTGTTTTGAATTATGGAATCTATATTACGTATTGAATCGAATGTTTCGAGTTATTTTCCTTAATACGTATCTAGTATATGAAAAAATATATATTAATAGGGTACCAAATAGCGCAATAAGGTTATCTCATCCTTTTTGTAGGCGGTCCTTTATGTCTTTTTCTGTCCGTATTTGATAGATTTTTGATCCGTTTTGGTCTTGTCTAACTAAAATTCTCCCTTTTTGGATCCATATGAATTTATAAGTCTCCCTAAGCTGCCTCTTAGCCTCCTTAAATAAGTCCCGTATTTTTTTTTGTGACGTCTTCGTTAATGTAAATTTTTCCGTCATGTGAGCCATTATTTATTTGTGCATTGGTCAGTGGCGTCTTCCGTTTATTCAGCCAGGCCTCCCTCGCCGCGCGTGACGTCAGACGAACGATGACGATGCGCGGCCGCGGCCTCAGCGATTTTCTCTCGCTGCCGCTGTTGCTAGCGGGCTTGTTTTTTGGTCCTACCCTCCATGCAGACTCCACCGAGTTCTCAGGAATACTCAAATGTTGTGCAATAACCGGGATAACAGTTTTCAGGTTTTCGTTCTCCTTCTCAATCAGCCCAACAATCTCTATGTTTCTTTCCTTCTCCTTGAGTTCCATAATGTCTACTCGTTCTTCCAGCGACGCTGTGTACTTTTCCAGAAAAATATTCTTTCTCGTCAAGTCACCTACCTTGTTTTCCAGGGTTTTAAATTTTTCGGTGCATTCTTTTTTGTATTCCACCATTTCCTGGTATTGCTCAGCGTAAAACTCAACTGATGATTTTAGGTCGGAGAGGTTAATCTGTATATCCCGTAGGGTACTCAGTTTCTCATTTACTTGATATAGCAGGTCTTCGACAGAGGCCGTTTTTGCTTCAATTTGGATTTGGTGGCTTTTGTCTGGTGTGGATGCACCTGCACTTTCCACACAGTTAGTACATATCTCCTCTTTTAAAAACCGCTTGTCCTTTATACACCCTTTGTGAAACATTTCCCCGCAGTTTCCTTTGCACCTCACTATATCGCCTTTCGACACAGCTATAAATTTCTTACACTGTCTACATATCACCATATTGGACACTGATTTAACTACTCAACGCGCTAATACGTAGATAAGGATAATAGGCGCGACCGCACGTCAAGAGCGCCGCGGGTCAACTGCGGGTCAATTTAGGTTTCGTTATCAGTAAACAAGGTGTACACACGTGTCCTGAGAAAATAGAAGCAATAAAAAAAGTTCCCGAACCAAGTAATATTACTGAGTTACGTTCGTTTATAGGCTTAGTAATGTATTATGCGAAATTTGTCCGAAATATTAGTACAATACTCACACCGTTTTACAAGTTACTAAAGAAGGGGGTTACTTTTCAGTGGAACCAGGAGTGTAGTGAGGCGTTTAGGAGAATAAAAGAAATATTAATGTCTAGTGAAGTCCTGGCTCATTATTCTCTCCATCTGCCGGTGGTTCTCACATGTGACGCTAGTAGTTTGGGGGTAGGTGCTGTGGTGTCTCACATTACGCCGGACGGCGAGCGGCCGGTAGCGTACGCGTCACGAACACTCAATGCAGCAGAGAAGGGCTATTCCCAAATTGAACGTAAAGCACTAAGTATAATATTTGGGGTGAGGAAATTCCACCAATATTTATACGGTAGAGACTTCACTTTACGAACCGACCACAAGCCTCTGGTATCTATTTTTGGCGAAAAGAAAGGAATACCAGTAATGGCAGCTAGTAGACTTCAACGGTGGGCGGTATTGCTAGCCGGATATAATTTTAATATTGAATATGTGCGCAGTGAGAATAACGCGGCAGACGCCCTGTCCCGTTTACCGGTAAAAAGATCGGTCGGTTTAACGAAAGAGGTTACGTATTTGAATTTTGTTCAAGATTTTTTACCCATAGATAAAAAAATGGTTCAGGTTAGCACAGAAAAAGATCCTTTATTAAGGCAAATAGTAAGTTACTTACAGGCCGGGTGGCCATTATCAGTAAACGATAGGGAGGTCCAACCTTACTTTTTACGACGAAACGAATTGTATATGGACAGGGGCTGCATGGTTTGGGGCTACCGGTTAGTAATCCCAGAAGTGCTGCGGGAAAAATTATTACGGGAGCTGCATGTGGGACACATGGGTATTGTAAAAATGAAGAGTATGGCGCGCAGTGTGATGTGGTGGCCGGGCATCGACGCGGACGTGGAGCGTGCCTGCAGGAGCTGCGGCACGTGCGCAGCGGAGAGCTCGGCGCCGCCGCGCGCGCCGCCGCAGCCCTGGCGGTACTTGACAGATGCCTGGACCAGATTACATATCGATTTCTTGGGACCCGTACAGGGTAGAACTTTTTTGATTCTTATCGATTCGACTTCTAAATGGTTAGAGGTTTTTCAAATGCAGTCGACCACGGCGAAATCCGTAATTAAGGTATTAAGAGAGACATTCGCGCGTTTCGGTTTACCACGGGAAGTAGTTTCAGATAACGGACCACCCTTTACGAGCCACGAGTATAATAGTTTTATGTCACATAATCGGATCAAGGTCACCTTTGCGGCCGCATACCATCCGGCGTCCAACGGGGCCGCGGAAGCGGCGGTCAAGTTGTGCAAGCGGGCAATTAAAAAGGCTATGCGGGATGGTGGCGATATAGATGCAGCGTTGCAGGCTTACCTTTCTAGCGTATCGAAATGTAGAACATAGTACCACAGGGGTATCACCGGCAGAGCTACTGCAGCGTAGGAAGCTTCGTTCCAGGCTAGACTTGTTAAAAGATGGATCGGTAGAAGACAGAGTCAAAGAACGGCAAACAAAGCAAGTAACTTACGCTGGCGGTACATCCAGGGAATTTAACGTGGGGGAAAATGTATGGTATAGGAACTATAGTGGGGGTAAGAGATGGTTAGATGGCAGAATTCAGGAAAAAACAAGTTCACGTAATTACATAGTTGCGGCGGAAAACGGTTCACCCATTCATAGACATGTGGATCAACTTAAAAGTCGCTGGATGAGCTTATATGAGGATCCGTCTCCATCATCACCAACCCAGGAGTCGGACGGTTTGGGGAGTGAGAGCAACGACACATCTAGTGTAACGGTTCAAGATCAATGCTCTGAGGAATCTGGTGGGGCAGCGGTGGCAGCTCCCTCACCACCCCGACCAAATAGGTCAGAACCCACCGACCCCCCGGTCAACCTTCCCCGGCCCACACTGAGACCTAGGGACAAGTTACCACTTGTAAAAAGATATGGTTTCGAGATAGACTAAATACTTTATCATCCTTTTAATGTACCTAGGTTAATTGTAATTTAAATACATGTTAGAAATAAGGGTGGAGGTGTAATATATGAGTATAATTATGAATGAGGGTAGAACCAATTCTCGGCGACAGATTAATGTATACCTACATATCATCGCTCTCTTTCAATAAATGGTTGTTACCAAGTGGACGTGTCTTGTGCTTTCTCTCTCTTCTAGAAGTTCCTGGATAGCTAGTGCACCCTAAGATACTTTCATAATACAATGCTCGAGAGTTGTTGATACACGTGTAACTGCAGCTCAAGGCTTAAGTTACACGTGTATCAACAACTCTCGAGCATTGTAACCCATTTTAAAGAAAAGCTAATACCAGTTATTCTAATATTTTTTGGTATGTTTTGACAACCCGACGTGTTGACGACTTTTAAAATTGTCATGTCAAAGTTGACAAAAAACTCTTTAATTAATGTATAAAACATAAACCCAATGATAAGGACGACAATAATTTTACGATAGTTGTCTCAGTTTTTTACCCTCGTACCACGACATTTCTTGTAAGTTTACTCGGGTAATTCCGAATGTCGAAAACTGTCGGATAATTCCGAAAAGAGACTTTTATTATGATGGAATTAAGGGTGATTTTCATCTGAATTTCGGAATTATCCGACATTCGGTAATACCCGAATACACCTTACCACGTGCGTTAGCGATATGAGTAACGACAATTACGCAGTACTTACACCCACTACATTGCGTGTGCGAATTTTGGAAATTTAATTGAGCAGTTAATTTACATAATTATGATTTACTACACGCAAACAACTGCTAATGGATCATATTATTACCAGTTTTAATAAAAGCCCGATGGCCGGTAACACACTGTATAGATTACATTGTCATCGTTAATAATAATTTCGATATATTGCTAATTTTAACAATTAATTTTATTTATATAATTTGCTCTGCCCATGTTGCCCTCCGCACGCCGAACATTGTTGCGTTTGTGCACCCTTCCAGTGCGCACTGTTCCTAACGGCTCGTCGCTTGCCCGCGCCCGCGCCCTTTGTACCGTCGCACTGCGTGACCTTTGGACCGCGCGGTCCATAACGCTCTGTACTGGCCGCCTCCGCCGACTGCCGCTTGTCCCGCTTCACCGCGGCCAGCTGATGCACTGCCGTTGCCATCATGGACGATGATAATACTCCCTCCTCTGTTATAGACCGGTCCTGTACCAGCGCCGCATGACTTTCCGCAGCTTCCATCGCCACCGCCATTTTAAATGCTCTTTCAAATGTTAGGTTATCTTCCGTAAATAACTTTTGCCGAATGCTATCATTACGGATACCACACACAAATTGGTCTCGTAAATTATCTTTTAAATTGGCTTCTTGAAAATCACAATCTTTTGTTAACTTTTTTAACTCCGCAGTATATTCTGCAATGGTTTCGTCACATCTTTGTGCCCTCTGACGAAATTTAAATCGTTCGTCCATGGTACTCCGTGTCGGCTGTAGGTGCTTTTTCATAAGTGCCACGAGGTCATCATATTTTTTTGTTGACGGTTTGTCCGGTGAACATAAATTTGCCATGAGTTCGTACGCTTCACTACCCATGACGGTGATTAAAGTTGGTACTTGCACTGCCGGCTTAACGTCGTTAGCCAAAAAAAATTGTCCCAAGCGCTCCACATACAAGTCCCAATTATCCTTATGGACATCGAAAGCACCAATCTTACCGACCGACATTGTCACTGCGATATTCACTCTCGTCCACTAAAAAAAACGTTTCACACGCGTTCACAGTTCGATTTCGTCGCCACTGAAGTATCTTAGGGTGCACTAGCTATCCAGGAACTTCTAGAAGAGAGAAAAAGCACAAGACACGTCCACTTGGTAACAACCATTTATTGAAAGAGAGCGATGATATGTAGGTATACATTAATCTGTCGCCGAGAATTGGTTCTACCCTCATACATAATTATACTCATATATTACAGTACCTATTGGCTTTATAGGAAACACTTCCCAAATTGACGACATCCACACAATGCTCGATTGATAACAGCGGCTTTTCAGCGAGTTCGTGAGAATAGGCCAATCGCCCCTGGTCAGCCTGAAAGGGCCATGCACGGGATTATGCCAGTGCAAGTTGAGGAAAGGATTCTCGAGCACTTCAGACAGGTACCAAACCAACGTCAAGTACTCGTATTATGTGGGGTTAATGTATTATTTTATTTAAATGTGGGGTTTGTATTTAAGTTTAATTTAGTTGGTAGTAAAGGCTTTATCAATGAGACCAGAGTGGCTTTAATTTGGTGTAGTTATCTTAAGAGTATCTTGAAATAAACTTCGTAATAAACAAAGTATGAAGAGCTGTCATTAGCACTTACTTGTCAATTTACTGTGATGTACATTGCGGGCAGTTAAAATTTTGTTAGAAAGTTAACGAAGTCTGAAATTTAGTTTATTAATTAAATTAATGTCATGGTTACATTATAGTTATACCATATTTTAACCTCCCTTAAAAAAAGCCCGGGTCCTGGTAACACACTGTATATATATATTTATATATATATATATTTCGGGGATCTCGGAAACGGCTCTAACGATTTCGATGAAATTTGCTATACCTAATATGGGGTATCTATGGAAAAACGCGCATTCGAACAAAGCTTTCCCAGTACGGTTACCATCAGTTTGTCACGGACATAAACGCCGTCGAGAACGTAATTTACTTTCTATACATCCCGTTTGCACTAATATGCGAGTGCGAGCGAGATGTATAGAAAGTAAATTACGTTCTCGACGGCGTTTATGTCAGTGACAAACTGATGGTAACCGTACAGATGTTTTGAATTAAAGCAAGTGTGTATTTACGGTAGACAATATGAATATATTGTCTACCGTAAATACATAGTTATTTGTTTTACAATGGGGCAAAGTTGTTGTTTAACTTCTCGTGCTAATACATACCCGAGCAAGCGAAAAGTAGGTACTTACCAAAATGGTTTGCCAAAATCACTGAGGTTGGTAGATGACGAGATAGTTTTTAAGAATCTATTCGTTAAGTTTTTGAATGAGCACTGTTTTTACTCAATGACTGATTTTTTTAATATTAAGCAATGACTTGTATAATTTCAATTATTTGACATATTTAACAATTACATACATCCTTTTAAAATAAATTATTTCTCTTGACATTTGATGTATTCCGTTATTTTTTTTCTTGCAAGCTTTTAAATTGACCACAAATAACTTAACCATAGATGATTATAGACATAGCCGTATTTTCGTTTTAGTTTTGGTTTGACATGTTCTAATTTCAATTGTAAGTTATTTGTATAAGTATCTGTAAATATGTTTTTGTAAATAGGTATGTCTTATATGTTCTGATTCGCATGCCTTCTGGCTAAATGCGCTGATACCTACATTCTATTGTATATGATAACATCTAATGTACGTGCATATATTTTTAGCAAATAAAATTTTGAGTTGAATTTAATTGAAAAATTTAACCACGAGAGTAGCGAGGGCGTTTCAAAGCACGAGAGTTAAGCAAACTTTCGTAGCGAGCGAAAATATTTTAAATTACCACACTAACGCGAAGAAAATATTAACTTGAAATCAAAATCAAATGAACGCTATTAAATATTATCATACAAAGTCATCACTTGAAAGTCTATTCCACCAGTCAACAACCCTACCAAATTACCTTGCCAGCTTGTTTATAAAATGCAACTTTCTCATTCGTTTTTGAAGAATACAGAGAGCCATTACTAGTTGGTGTGGTGGAATGGTAGATTGCTAACCAAGCTCGCACCGCACCAATCAGCGCGAGCTGCCGTCACGCTCTCGCGAGTACCAGAACAAGATCAAAACCAAAAGAAACGGCTTAGCCAGAATCTACCTCGTGGACTACAATATAATTAAATAATGGCTAACATCAAAAAGTGTGACCGAAAAACAAGCCAAACTACAAACTGTATCTTGATTTCATACTGAATTAATGACGTGAGGTCTGGTGAGCGGCGCGCATAAATGGTTCATCTCTAACAGCGCTCCGCTGCTATCGGGGAAGCCTAGTTGGTACCGTTTTTGCAGGAGTTTCGACAAAGCCATAAACAATACATTAGTTGCCTTCCCCATTATAGCAATTTAATTGTTTCACTATAACAAAAGAACTATAGATATCTTTGAAAATATTTTTGTTATTTTTTTAGGAACTTAAGTAAATAAAACATAATAAATTTTTTATAATTATTTATTACACTTTATCTCATAGTATAAGTACTAAGCCTACTACTACTAGGCTTGGTATATAAGTTGATATAATTTAGTACTTATAATTTGTTAATTTGTTATAATTTAGTATAGGTTTAAGTAATTAACATAATATTAAGGGAACGTATACTAACACTATGGACATGGTCTGAAAACAAATAAATTGATTGATAAACGTGTCCAATATTTGGCTGAAAATATAAGCATAACTCAAAATTTCAATGTGAAGTTAAAAAAAACACCTTTTTAGCAGCTAATATGAAGCTCAAGAACGTTTTGACATAAGGTCAATTAATGCGTCCAATTCCGTCATACGCGAAATTCCGTCAACAAGCGTTATTTTCTAAAACAGTACACAATATAGGGAATATTACGCAAAACTCTGCGTAGAGGGCATCACTAGCACAATCACAGGGCCTACCGCGAAACACGAAAATCGAAAGTTCGGTTTCTGCCTCTCTACCACTCGTGCCTATTCGATCGGTAGAGAGGCAGAGATAACGAAATTTGGATTTTTGCGTTTCGCGATAGACCACCTGTAAACAAACCGCCTTGATGCATCAATGTCATACTGAAAACTTGTCAAAAAACTGTTTAAGGCCTAGTATGTATAAGTTACTCAATGGTTTACTATGTGCACTAGTGCTGCACTCTTGCGGAAGAACATTGCAGTAATACTCCCTATTCGTAATTTCCTCGACAAAGCAGCGATTGCTGAAACTAAATGCTGAAAATAATCGCTGCTTTGTCGAGGAAATTACCAATTGTGTACTGTTATAGAATAAAAAAACGCATGTTGACGGAATTTCCTGTATGACGGAATTGGCCGCAGTGACCGGTATTGTGCGAAGATTAAAATTGTTCAAATACAAAAAATACATATAATGTTCTATAATAAAACTGCAAAAACTGGAAAAAGACCGACTGCCCTATTCGAACTTTAAGATAAGTACGTCAATAGGGAGTTTTTGCAGTTTTTCGTAAACTACGCAGGGAGCACAGGTTTTTTTTTTGCTTCCAAACATAGTCGGACTTTCCTCCAAGGACTCAGCTAATACAAGCATTACATCACGCTTTGCGTTTTTAGGTAAAATTTTATTGCTCCTGCTGTGTAGTGGAAACACAGCGTTTTCTTGTAACTGGGTCACAATTCTTGTCGTTGTCTTGTTTGTGACAACTCTGTCACAATTGTATTGTAGTCTTTAGTCAAAGAAAAAATAAAAACTAAATTTCACCCCATACAAAAAGCTCGACTCGGTCACATTTTTTGGTATCGTCTTGGGTCGTCCCATTCGTTTTTCGTCAAGTTCTTAAATTAATCCTATTCTGCTTTCATCACTCATTCTACATTGAAAGCCACCGACGACTGTGACGAATGTAGAATGAGTGACGAAAGGAGAATAGGACTAATTTAAGAACTTGACAAAAACGAATAGGACGACCCAAGACGATACCCATTTTTTGGGGACAAAAAACAAGACAACGAAAAGAATTTTGACCCAATTGACAAATGGTTCTTATTGTTAAAAATTTAATTTTCTACCTTGTTGTAATAACTATATGTATAATTAATTTCACAAATATCACACATTCGAGCGGTGGATTGTTAATTCAATTCAATTATTTATTTAATTCTAATTATAGAGATCTGTTGCGTCTAGTGCCTAGTTCGTAGTAGGTATTTAGTGAACCCAGGAGATCTAGACTGCTGAATGAAACGATAGCGGACTGTAACACTATTTTAATTGTAATACATTACAAAATAATCTTAATTTATTTTGACGCGACGCGATATATGTGCGTTTCGCGAGCCGTTATTTTTGCTTCTAACTGTCCCCCCGCGGACCGGCCCCCGGGCCCGTCGCCGGCTAACCGGTACGGTGACGTGACGGTGGACGTCATCGTAGTTGCTGTGGCTAATTTGATGCGGCGGCGGGTTTGTCGCCTACATATACTCCCGGCGTTGAAGAGCTTGGGTCTTCAAGATCTTGGATGGGTAGAGGACAAATTGTGTTGAAAGCCCGACGAATGACTCCCTTTTTCGTCTTTATGTCGGCTACTCTTGCGATGCCATCTCTGCCAGGCAGCACTTGGACGATGCGGCCGAGCAGCCACATAAGCGGCGGTAGATTCTTGTCCTTGATTACTACCATGGTTCCGACGTCGAGTTTGCCCCTTGAGCTCTGCCATTTGGTTCTCTGTTGCAGGCCAGAAATGTACTCAGTGGAGAACCTGTTCCAGAAGTGCTGTTTAAGGAACTCGATGCGCTGGTACCTTTGAAGTGAAGTAATCTTTAGGTTGGTGAGCTGAGGGTAAGGCAAAGACGTGAGAGGCCTTCCAATTAAGAAGTGAGATGGGCTTAAAAAGGATAGATCAGATGGATCATTAGAAAGTGGCGTAAGAGGACGTGAGTTTAAAATCGCTTCGATCTTTACTAAGCACGTAGCCAATAATTCGTAAGTGAGATGTGTAAGACCTAGGGTTCGTCGCAGGTGGTACTTTACGGACTTTACGGCAGACTCCCAGATTCCTCCGAAGTGAGGTGTGTATGCTGGGATGAAAGAAAAATTGATTTGCGCGTCGGCCATATCTGCCGCAAAGTCTTGCTTTAAGAGGTTCGAGAGCTCATTGAAGGTACCAACAAAGGTCGTGCCGTTATCTGAAAAGATTGCCTTTGGCTTGCCACGACGACCAATAAATCGGTTAAGAGCTGCCATAAAAGCCTCCTTGGTTAAATCCGAAACAAGCTCCAAATGAAGTGCCTTGGATGCTAAACACACAAATATGCAAATGTAGGCCTTTACGAGCCTACACCCCCTACCTTTGCGGTCAGCTATAAGAATTGGACCGGCGTAATCGGTGCCTGTTTCAAGGAACGGATATTCAAGGTGCAATCTTTCTTTCGGCAGGTTACCCATTATTGGTTGCACTGTTTCACCCTTCAAACGAACACATTTGAGACAAGTATGGACAACCTGTTTTGCCAAGCTTCTCCCTCCGAGCGGCCAGTAGTTAAGTTTTATAGTCGCTAGAAGTAGTTGAGGAGGCGCGTGAAGTAGACGTAAGTGGAACATTTTAAAAAGCATCCTTGCAAGATGATGCTTACTACAGATGACTATAGGATGCTTTATGCCATAGTCATAGAATGAGTTAACAAGTCGACCCCCGACTCTAATAAGCCCTGAATCAAAAAATGGCGATAGCGAACTAAGACGGCCTTTCTTTGGCAATGGTTTACCTGTTTTAAGAAGTTCGTACTCCTCAGGAAAGGAGTCTTGTTGGGACCTGCGAAGAAGTAGAACTGAAGCCGATTCTAGCTCAACTAAGGTAAGAGCACCGGTTGTCTTAGTATTCTCTTTTTTACAATTGTGGATGAATCTAAGAATATACGCTATTACCCGTTGCAGATTTGAATAAGATGATTTGTTTTTAATTGAATATTCTATTGGGTTATTAGAGTTATCAGGCGCGGGACATGCGACAAATGCTTTGGCTGGTAACATCTCGGGCAGTGGAGACTGGTTACCAGACTTTGGGGCAGTCGGCCAGTAGGCCATGTCCTGTTTCAAGAAGGATGGTCCCGACCACCACAAGGAAGAGTTCATTATGAGGTCGGCACCTAAACCTCGAGACACCAGATCTGCAGGATTCTCCTTTGAAGGCACGTAGCGCCAAGAAGCGGCTTTGGAGCTTTCCTGGAGCTCTGATATCCGGTTTTTAACAAAAGGACGTAATGAACAAGGAGAAGATGATAGCCAACCCATGACTATCATCGAGTCACACCAAAATACGCAATGGTCTGGTTTCTGAGTAAGTGACTCAAGAACCTTTGTGCACAATCTTGCGCCTAATAAGGCCCCGCAAAGCTCAAGACGCGGAATAGTTGTGACTTTAATTGGCGCGACTTTACTTTTAGATGCCAGTAGGTGAACACTCACTGAGCCATCCCCGGCCACGGAGCGGACGTACAGGCAAGCTCCGTATGCTTTCTCCGACGCATCAGTGAAGACGTGGAAATCAACAAACGTAGGGGTATTGCACAAGACCCAGCGAGGGATATGGATATTATTAAGATAAGGCAGAGTTTTTACAAAGTCTTCCCAGGATGTAATGATGCCTCCTGTAAGCGGATCATCCCAAGAGCACTGGTTTACCCAAAGTTTCTGCATGATTATTTTCGCCTGCACGATGCAAGGCGTTACTAATCCTAAAGGGTCAAAAATTTGGGCTATGACTGAAAGAATGTGTCTTTTAGTGACTACTTTTGGTAACGAGATGTCTATGCGAAATGTAAGACTGTCTTGAGCGCATCTCCAATTAAGGCCTAATGTTTTAGACAGCTCGTTCTCGCTGAGATCCACACATTCTTTCAGACATGAATCCTCACCAACGGCTTTAAGAATCTCTTTATTATTAGACTGCCACTTACGCAAGTGGAATTGAGCATTTTCCAGCGTATCTATTACATTACGACATAGTGCCACAGTATCATCTATAGAATGAGAGCCAGATAGAAAGTCGTCTACATAAAAATCCCTGGCGATCGCTTCCTTCGTTTGCTTGTCACTGGACTCTTGTGATAGCTGTAAGAGGCACCGTGTACTTAGAAACGGGGCTGATGACGTCCCGTAAGTCACGGTATTAAGGGAATAAATTTTAAGCGGCTTTGAAGGGTCTGCCCTCCATAAGATCAACTGAAGTTGACGTTGTTCGTCGTCCACAAGAATTTGCCGATACATTTTCTCGATGTCAGCTGACACTACATATTTATGTTGACGAAACCGTAGTAAGATGGAAAATAAGTCTTCCTGAACCCTAGGTCCTATTAACTGGATGTCGTTAAAGGATTTTCCTGATGTAGTGGCAGCTGAAGCGTCAAATACCACACGAAGCTTAGTAGTCGTGCTAGACTCTCTTAACACGGCGTGGTGGGGCAAATAATACGACGGTAATGAACTGCAAGGCAAAGTTTCACTCATGTGACCCAAAGCCTTATATTCCTCCATAAAATTTACATAGCGCTCCTTTAATAAGGAGTCCCTATCTAACCTGCGTTCGAGCGATAAAAACCTACGCTTGGCCATTCCGAACGAGTCTCCTAAAGCATCGGGAGATTCCTTAAGAGGAACGGTAACCACAAAGCGCCCGTCTTTATCTCTCTTAGTAGTTTTATTAAAGAGTTCTTCACATGTGTTTTCGTCCGATGTGAAGTCATGTTTCGGGGATATGGTATCAAGTTCCCAGAATTTCGTAAGAGTAGTGTCAGTTTGTTTGTCAGTCAAGAACAAGCAAACTGGTTTGAAAGGGGCTGGTTGATCTATGGCGCCTACTAAGAGCCAACCTAGCCTTGTCTCAACGAGGAAGGGATCATCATCTTTGCCTAAGATAATACGATTGGTGCCGAGAACTCTCCAAAAGATTTTAGCCCCAAGAAGAATATCAATGTCAGCGGGTTCAGTGTATGAAGGATCGGCGAGGCAAATTCCCGAAGGTATGGGTACGTCCGTTGCGTCAATGTATGTATAAGGTATTGGTGACGTAATGTCGGACAATATGCTGCACTTTATGTCAGTGCTATAACCCCCATCATATGACTCCAATTTAAGAGAACATGATTGGGTGATATTTGATTCATGCTTCTCAAGCATGGACACTGTAGTGTTGACTCTTTGAATCGGCAGTTTCAGTTTCTTAGATAAATCCCTAGTTATGTAATTAGATGTACTGGCATTATCTAATAAGACCCTAGCGCTGTGCAATTTTCCCTCACTATCGCGCACCTTGACTAGGGCTGTTGAAAGCAAGACATGCTCGGATTCATCAATATTGTGGGCATTCGCGGAAAAGGCTAAGTGTTCTGACGCGGTCTTAGGTTCCGTATGGACGTGAAGAAGTGTGTTATGCTTGGTCTTGCAATACTTGCAGTGACTAAGTTTACACTTACTGTCGTTATGACCGGGACGTAAGCAATTTAGGCATACCTTAAATTCCTTTGCCTTAAGCACGCGTTGTTCTACTGGCAATGCCCTGAAATTTTCGCAATTGAAGACGTAATGAGCTTTATTACATAAAGGGCAAGTTACGTTATATGTTTTAGGTTTATTAACGTTACTTGCTGAAGCCAGAAGGCTTTTTGGTTTATTGTTGACAGACGTGTCCGTCCTAACCCTGTTATGCTTGGCTTCTTCTAAAGTTTCCAAAAGATTGCACCTATTGGTAAGAAACGTTGTAAAATCGCTAAGTGTAGGAGGGTTTGTCAACTGGTTCCTATGTTCTTCCCATTCCCTACTTGTAACTCCGTCTAATTTGGCTGCCATTATGTGGATAATTAATGTATCCCAATGTTGTACGGGCTGGTCTAAAGTTGCTAAGGCATTTAAATTCTTTTTAGTGTTGTCAACAATCTGTCGTAAGGCTATACTTGACTCTTTATGTACCTGATCAATATTAAAAAGTGCCTGCACATGATTATTGACAAGCAACTGTTTGTTGTCGTATCGTTCACAAAGGAGTTTCCAAGCGGCATCGTAGTTATCCCCCTTAAAGTCCAAACTCCTAATTACCAAAGCCGCGCTTCCATGAAGAGAGGCGCGTAGGTAGTGAAACTTGTTAATATTGTCGATACTTGTCTCAGAATGAATTAAGGAAACATAAATGTCTTTAAACTCCAGCCAATTCTGATAGCCACCGCTGAAGTGCGGTAAATTAATTTTTGGCAACCTTACATTGTTGTGCTTATAAGACACTACTGTTGGGCATTCATTGGAGCCTACCTCGGATTGAACCTCCTTGGCGCGCTGGCTGCGATGCCTGTCCACCAGCTCCCGAGCGGCGGCAATCTCTTTGTAGTAAGACCGCTCGAACAGCTCGCGTTCACTATATTGCTCGGCAGGATCCTCAGTCAGCATCTCCAATTCGCTCTGGTAAGTATCAAAAGAGTTGTACGAATCATCAAGTTTTTTAATACGCATGTCTAATTCCACTAACTGCGAATCACTTAGTTGTTCACAAGTTTTCGCAGTATTTAAATAAGCTATAAACTGTGTAAGCTTAGCCTTAATTGAAGCGCGCTTCTTTATTAATTCTTTGCATCTGACCTCGGTAGTCATTATGCAGTTATAAGAATTAAATGAAACAATCTTCTAAGTACTATAAGCGCCAAGCACTACCCTGCTGAAAAACTAACAGCAACAATTTACAATTTAATTTTAGGCAATATTTGACGATCCTGATGATATCTTATAGCAAGGCAAAAATAACAATGTAACTTTTGCGGTGCACTTTTTTGTAGGCGCTGATACTTTTTAATGTCCGACACAACTTGTGCTATTGCTAAAAATTTTCATCAGGGTTTCAACTTTACTATGCAATAATTATTGTAGGCATGGTATAATAATATACTCCGCCTGGTACTCCATTCCCGTCTTTTCTAGGTCACCTAACTGACACGGGCTTACGTCATCATGCGACAGCGCTATATGATAATATGCGATAGCGCTATATATAGCGGCCATGTTGTTGTGACGTAGCCCCGTGTCACTCTGGGAATGGAAGACCATGTTTTATTAGACTATTGTGATATTTCATAAGATTTAAAGAATAAATTATAATTATTTTGTGTGCGTTATGTTAAACTTATGGCATTCAGTGGGTAGTGATTAGAAATGTGATTTGTGTTTACCCGAATATTTGTTAATTAATATGTCGGTAGTCGCGAAAATGACCCTACTCTCCTACCCGCCAATTCAAATGATGAAAAAGTATAAATGTAACTTACCATGAGATGGAAGGGGCATTCTCGCTTTGGCGCTTGAACCGGTAACATTGAGTAGGAAGGCTTACTGCTTGTTAAGTTAAGAATGTCGAAAGTGTTGAAGTAGGAACTTAGAGTAAAATAAAGGCAATTGATTGTACGAAGGACTTTGATTCATCACAAGTCAGAAGTGGTAACACGGCGCCCATAAAAGGACCAGAACGTGTGAGTACCTAGTATATCTACATATACATATTTTATATACATACATATTTTATATACTTACTCTGACGTTATGGTAGTAAGTTTTAAGTTGTGTAATGCTTATAATCTCAAAACCTGATTAATAATATGCAGATACGCGATCATAGTCAAGTTGAAGTAACGAAGTAGACTTGTTACGTAATTTATAACTCTGCGGGTAACTTTTTACAAGAGTCATATTACGATTATGTACAGTGCAGTTACTACTGCACTGTACATAAGATGTTATTTTTATTTTTGTGTAGTATCAATGTTTAGCGAAGTTGAATACAATGGATACGATTTGGATAAATATTTAATGAATCCGTTAGCAATTACAAAACAAACAAGTACTGTACGTGTACCATTAAAGGCAAGTACGTTTATTGTCGTTAAAGGAACAATTTTATTTAACTATTTTTAAATTTTAGTGGTTTTAAATTTTAATATGCCCATATTGTGAAGAGACATGCAGAAGTTCTCGGTTGTTATGCAGATCTAGTTGAAATACGTACTGTCGTTAAATGAAAGTGTTTACATACATGTGCATCCTATATTTGAGTTTCGAATACTGAACCTAATCTATTAAATAGTAGGTATATTTAGTATGAGCTAAATGATCCAATAGCAAGTCATGCTTGATAACCGCCTCTGGTTAGTTTTGAAATGAATGAAGAGTGTCTTAAGTGATTACTATGTACCTTAAGTGCCGTGTAACGACAATTACGTGGTTTGGTAACAACAATTAAACTTTCAATATTGATTTGGCTATTATGTATGTGTACCATGTAGGTAATATAACCGGGTCTAATGTTTAGTTACCTATGTAGGTGGGTAAAAGTATAGTTAGCATGTAGTTAGTCACCAATGTCACCATGTAGGTGTACTATAGTCAGACTCTAATGGTTCTAGATATCATGTAGGTGGTATCATATAACCGGGTCTAATGTTTATTTACCTATGTATGTAGGTAAAAGTGTAGTTAGCATGTAGTTAGTCACCATGTATGTGGTGTACTATAGTCAGACATTAATGGTTCTAGATATCATGTAGGTGGTATCATATAACCGGGTCTAATGTTTAGTTACCTATGTATGTAGGTAAAAGTGTAGTTAGTCACCATGTATGTGGTGTACTATAGTCCGACATTAATGGTTCTAGATATCATGTAGGTGGTATCATATAACCGGGTCTAATGTTTAGTTATATATGTAGGTGGGTAAAGGTGTAGTTAGCATGTAGTTAGTCACCATGTATGTGGTGTACTAATAGTCAGACTTTTAGGGTTCTAGATATCATGTAGGTGGTATCATATAACCGGGTCTAATGTTTACAGCCATGTAGATGTGCTGTTTATGAGTGCGGCCATGTAGTGTGCTGCTAGAGTCTACAGCCATGTAGATGTGCTGTTTGTGAGTGTAGCCATGTAGTGTGCTACCAGAGAATTTAATACGAGTTTGAGTCTAATACGAGTTTGAGTCAAATACGAGTTTGAGTCTTATACGAGTTTGAGTCTAATACGAGTTTGAGTCTAATACGATTTTGAGTCTAATACGATTTTGAGTCTAATACGATTTTGAGTCTAATACGATTTTGAGTCTAATACGAGTTTGAGTCTAATACGATTTGAGTCTAATACGATTTTGAGTCTAATACGAGTTTGAGTCTAATACGAGTTTGAGTCTAATACGAGTTTGAGTCTAATACGAGTTTGAGTCTAATACGAGTTTGAGTCTAATACGAGTTTGAGTCTAATACGAGTTTGAGTCTAATACGAGTTTGAGTCTAATACGAGTTTGAGTCTAATACGAGTTTGAGTCTAATACGAGTTTGAGTCTAATACGAGTTTGAGTCTAATACGAGTTTAATTAATACGATTTTGAGTTTAATTAATACGATTTTGAGTTTAATTAATACGATTTTGAGTTTAATTAATACGATTTTGAGTTTAATTAATACGATTTTGAGTTTAATACGATTTTGAGTTTAATACGATTTTGAGTTTAATACGATTTTGAGTTTAATACGATTTTGAGTTTAATACGATTTTGAGTTTAATACGATTTTGAGTTTAATACGATTTTGAGTTTAATACGATTTTGAGTTTAATACGATTTTGAGTTTAATACGATTTTGAGTTTAATACGATTTTGAGTTTAATACGATTTTGAGTTTGATACGATTTTGAGTTTGAGCTTAATACGATTTTGAGTTTGAGCTTAATACGATTTTGAGGTTGAGCTTAATACGATTTTGAGGTTGAGCTTAATACGATTTTGAGGTTGAGCTTAATACGATTGTGAGGTTGAGCTTAATACGATTTTGAGTTTGAGCTTAATACGATTTTGAGTTTGAGCTTAATACGATTTTGAGCTTAATACGATTTTGAGTTTGAGCTTAATACGATTTTGAGTTTGAGCTTAATACGATTTTGAGCTTAATACGATTTTGAGTTTGAGCTTAATACGATTTTGAGTTTGAGCTTAATATGAGTTTGAGTTTAATACGAGTATATAGTACGAATTGTCTGAATAGTCTAGAGCTGTTTATGAATGTGGCCATGTAGTGCGCTGCTAGAGTCTACAGCCATGTAGGTGTGCTGTTTATGAGTGCGGCCATGTAGTGTGCTGCCAGAGATCTTATAGAGTTTAAAAATTTAAAGAGTTTATCTTGAGTTTAAAGAGTTAAAGAGTTTATTTTGGGTTTAAAGAGTTTATTTTGAGTTTAAAGAGTTTATTTTCAGTTTAAAGAGTTTATTTTGAGTTTAAAGAGTTTATTTTGAGTTTAAAGAGTTTATTTTGAGTTTAAAGAGTTTATTTTGAGTTTAAAGAGTTTATTTTGAGTTTATTTTGAGTTTAAAGAGTTTATTTTGAGATTAAAGAGTTTATTTTGAGATTAAAGAGTTTATTTTGAGTTTAAAGAGTTTATTTTGAGTTTAAAGAGTTTATTTTGAGTTTAAAGAGTTTATTTTGAGTTTAAAGAGTTTATTTTGAGTTTAAAGAGTTTATTTTGAGTTTAAAGAGTTTATTATGAGTTTAAATAAGTGTAGGGTGAGAAGAAAGTTTAACAACCAATCATGCAGCGCACTGAAATTTAATTACAGGGTAAAATGGATTCCAATATTGACACCCCGAGATCACCTAGACTGCCGTCACGAGCAAGACTGATGCAGAGTCGCGGTAGACGCTGGAGGTTAGCGACGGTGAATCTACCACAGAGGACGCTGTGGACTGCGACAGCCGAGCGTGAGAACAGCCTGAATACAGATGTCGTCACCACAGCAGGCGCTGACGACGAGGGCCTCTCTCAGATGACCCGCACGAAGAAGGACCGCGGGAGTTAAGGCGACGCTCAAGAAGGACCTACAGTAGAGGACGTCATCAAGCATGTAACTAGTATTGTAATTTAAAAAAAAAAATGTTTGATTTCAGAGAGAAAATATTAGATAATTGCAACTGTTAATTACAAACCTGATTAAGCCATTAATGTAATTACGTAGCTTCCCCAAAACATTATACCCATAAACAGTTCTTACATTTACCATAAAAGGACTAAAAATTTGATTATTGATGTCAGTTATTATGGCTCATACTGTGGTAGTTGTCTCTTTCTTCTTATTCTGATATATCAGGCTAAATTGTATTGCTCGTGCCATGTTTGTTATAAGTATGTTACAGTACTAAAATCAATGCAATGAAATTTGGGCTTATTCTATAAGTACGTGCCGATAATAATGTCTGTAATCCTGCGTGTAATAAGCTAAAATAACTAATCGTATGGGGTTGACAGTGTGGACGATGTATTTCGTGAACGTTAACATGATCAGTAGTATAAGTAGGTATTTAAATAGGTATCCCTTTTTATGTAATAGTAATACTAGTCTGAAGAATGAATACCGTTTACATCTGCAATACCGGATACCATGAGTAAATTAAATAATTTGAAGTTTACCTCTACTAGAGTTGCTGTAATTCTTTGTATTATTTTATTGTATTCTGGTGTACAATGAAGAGTATTGGTATTGTATAAACAGACTAGTCTAACTATAATAGGATTGAAAAGGCATCGGGCAACACGGCCGAGTGTGATATTATTGTTGATCGTGCACCGGAGGTAGCACGCAGTCGGATGGCCGAGTGTGATATTTCATAAGATTTAAAGAATAAATTATAATTATTTTGTGTGCGTTATGTTAAACTTATGGCATTCAGTGGGTAGTGATTAGAAATGTGATTTGTGTTTACCCGAATATTTGTTAATTAATATGTCGGTAGTCGCGAAAATGACCCTACTCTCCTACCCGCCAATTCAAATGATGAAAAAGTATAAATGTAACTTACCATGAGATGGAAGGGGCATTCTCGCTTTGGCGCTTGAACCGGTAACATTGAGTAGGAAGGCTTACTGCTTGTTAAGTTAAGAATGTCGAAAGTGTTGAAGTAGGAACTTAGAGTAAAATAAAGGCAATTGATTGTACGAAGGACTTTGATTCATCACACTATGATTGTAGGTATACCCACCTATTGACTATGAAAATAGATATGGAATATTTTGTGGAATGTTCAATGACTTTGCAATATGAATATTAACTATGATAATAATATGTGAATGAATCGGATTCGTAAGCAAATTGGATTACTGTTTTGCTGATTTTACTTATGGCGAAATACAAATGAAGCAAACGTTATCTTATTGTTTAGTGTATGCTATTTAAGACTTTACTTTAATTACGTGTATTTACGACTAAAACTAAGAATTGTAAACAATAAGATTTCGTTGAATATGTATATGATTTTATGTATGTATAAATTATTATGTTTAATTATATGTGTAA
The DNA here is from genome assembly GCF_910591565.1 of Cydia splendana. Classification (NCBI taxonomy): domain Eukaryota; kingdom Metazoa; phylum Arthropoda; class Insecta; order Lepidoptera; family Tortricidae; genus Cydia; species Cydia splendana. Next base: position 25,750,565 of record NC_085962.1, on the reverse strand, counting down.
AATATTAATATAACGCGATTTAAATGTATTGATTGTATTTACTTCAAATTATGATTGAAGCGAAATTGTTACTTATTAATGAATTGACAATGAATGAAATAATTAAAATGCTATTTATGTTGTAATGTTATTGAGATCGAAGCAATGTTAAGCAACACAATTACGCTACCTACTGTACGTACTTCTCGTAAGCAATGTTATTTTGAAAATTATCTTGTGAGTATGAAATGTGAATTTAAAAGAAAACAACCGAGTTGAATTAATGAATAAGAATTGGAAAGACCTCACAGTTATGCTCTCCTGATTACTGTCCAGTAGATTGCGGGCTCCTGTTCCTATTGCACTTAGGTCTCACTTTAGATGATTTTCTGCACTAGGTCCGTAATTGATTGCTTCTTGGCTCGTATAGGGAGTTCGCTAGGTGTCCTTCGCGATACCTAAGTCCGTCGTAGATGTGATAGGTTTGCCGTTGCTTGACGATACGATTTTGCAGCTTAAGCGGCTAGCCCGAAGACACTGAAGATGGACGGATGGTGATACTGAAGATCGAAGAACTGTGCTCTCGTCGTCGGTCGACTTCCAAAAAAAAATTTTAGTAATTTCTTGAAATGAACTGGGTCGCTTCTCTTCTTCGGCGAGTTTAGGACCATATGTTGCGTCTAGTGCCTAGTTCGTAGTAGGTATTTAGTGAACCCAGGAGATCTAGACTGCTGAATGAAACGATAGCGGACTGTAACACTATTTTAATTGTAATACATTACAAAATAATCTTAATTTATTTTGACGCGACGCGATATATGTGCGTTTCGCGAGCCGTTATTTTTGCTTCTAACTGTCCCCCCGCGGACCGGCCCCCGGGCCCGTCGCCGGCTAACCGGTACGGTGACGTGACGGTGGACGTCATCGTAGTTGCTGTGGCTAATTTGATGCGGCGGCGGGTTTGTCGCCTACAAGATCCATGTATTATATTGTTAGTAGTACAACAAATCTTAAAATTTATTAAGGTTAGTTCTGTTACAATTTACCAAATAGTTTATTATACACACACGAACACATACACCCATAACACAAAGATAGATAACAGGCATAGTACAATAAATATTAAAATAAATTACAATAATAAATAAAATCTAGGCAATCTAGATGCACCATTTCTCAACATCTGTTGCTGCCAAACATAGACCATTACAGTGTTAATGTCGACTTAATTATTTTTAGTTAAGGTTAACAACCATTAGTAATTATTTTACTAATTAATTGACAACGCAAATTAGAGTACCTAAGGGACAATCATTTCAAAATGCATGCAATGAGCTAGGTACCTGCTATATCTATGTACTTTTATAGAATAATACTTTAACGATAAATATAATTAGAAATGCTCGTATTATGTATCTTAGGTTGAAATGAAAGTGATTGTTTTTTTTAATAAGTAGGATTTATATAGGTAACTACACAGTAAGCAGCAGATATATCTACACGTTCCAAGTGTTCAAGACATACGCATTTAAAACGTCAGAAATACATTAGCAACTAACTTAATACCTATGTAGACACTAACTATACATATTACATAACATATCTTAAACCGGCGTGCACTGGTCGGGCGAGCGCCGGCTGGCCTGCACGGGTCGGGCAACCGCCGGCCGGGCTGCACTGCTAGGGCACGCGCCCGCCGGCCAGGCAGCACGGCAAGAGGCTCGCCTTCCTCATTCCTGCCAACAAAACAAGTCATTAGGACAACATCTCTCGTGGCACTATAAAGGTCTCTGCCCACTACACCGTATCATACCTACGGGGTAAGTTGTAATAACTCCCAGTTTTTCAACAAGTGTCTGGTGTAAAAGATGCGTAAACAGTAAACACAAAGGTAAACAAAACGTCGGAGGTAAATCTTAAAACTTAAAGACGCGATTAAGTCCCCGTTGCAATTTGATAATAGTATTTACTGATCACCAGATATAAGCAGCCTTTGTTCTCCGTCTGCCTAAAACGGATTGTGCCTATGTAGCTCTCAAGTCTAAATCGCACATGACATAAAACGTCAAGTTCCTAATTATCAACATGCCATTATAGCTTTTGTACTTAAGGGTATTAAGACTAAATGGCTGTTAAGCTACATCGCATTACGACTAACACGCACTAGGACAACAGCGGTATTATGACTGAAATGTATTTCGACCACATCAAGATTGAGACTAAAACACATTATGCCTAAAACGCCTTACCTATGCCTAAAACGAGTAAGAACCGTTGTCACTTATTTTAAAAGAAATTAAAAAATCAAAACATCTTTTGCTTATCTTTATTTGTTTAAACTTACATATATTTCATTTCTCTTTTAATTTTACACATTTTTTGCAAAAAATAATGAGGTGTTATATCCTTGTTTTGCAGATTTTGAAGTTCTTTTTTGTGCTTAGAATTAAATAAAACGTCAATTTTTCTTCTTGCGTTGCCTTCGCACAAATATTGCCGCAGTTTCAACCCTTGCCATGTAGACTCTTTTCTCAATTTGAATAGGAAAAGGACTAATTTCGGTTTTGCCCTCATCCTAGCGTTGAGTCGTCTATGCCAACCTTCAAGGCTATTGTTCGTTCTATGAACTTCATTGGCACAACTAATGAGTTCCGGAACTTGGGCTAGCCAATATTTTTCCATATAAACTGCAAATTTGTCACCAGTTTCCAATTTAATGTTTGACCAGACCTCGGAAACATATTCACGTGGCAAGAGTGGCAGATGGGCACATAGTTCTGTTACCTTATATATAGCCTGTGGTTGTTGATGCAATACCCAAACTCTCGGATTTTTTCCAAATTGCTTTAGAAAAATGGTAATAGCAGCCAGTGACTATTATACCCGGAAACACGATTTTTAAGGCCTGTATCTGAGCAATTTCGTAATCACATTTGTACTTCTGAATGTCAATTTCAAAATGTTTTCTAATGAGTTGAAAGAGTCTTATATAGGTCTCCTGTTTCTTATCCGGCAATAAGCAAAATATCATTGGGACAATGTTTACAGTGTCCTTGTTGCCAGTGTTGATATCCAAATGAATGGTGTAGAGCTGATAAAATACCGGTGGCACACTTTTAAATGTTCCGTCGCCGTAGAAACTGCCCGCTCTGTCTACTATATTTTTAATTGTATTTTTGCTAAGAGGCTTGAAAATAGGTATCAATATTTTATTATCTGTATTGCCATCACTGCATACAAGAAAATTATTGGCAATTATATCTGGCACTTTTATTTCATTTAAGTTTGTGCAGTGAGTTTCTTCAACATTAAGAAACCTGTTCCTTGTTCTATACAAGGAATCTTTCTTGGATTTGAAGACAGCGGGCATATCTATTTCCTCTTTTATTAAATTTTCAGTTTGCGGATTACCCAAAACAACATTTTCAAAAATTTCCGGTATCGGACCAAATGAATCACAAACTTCTTTTTTAGTTTTGTCAATTATTATGGACACAATATTTTTTTCGATGTTTGGGCTACATGAATGTTCAGTCACCCTTATAAGCTCATTTCTTGAATTTATTTTAATCGAAGCACTGCACTCGCTCCTTCTAGAACACCGCTATAACATACTTTTATCCTTATTAGTTTTGTTTTTTGAATACGAAAACCCACCATGGAGCAAATGAGCATGGAGCACGAGTGTAGCGAGTGAATCTAATTTAGAATCTTGAGCGTAGTAAGGGATTCAAAAGCGCACGAGATGTAAATAACTTTGATCTCGTGTAGTACACAAAATTTTTCACCCTAAGCAGTGAGAACATACCTAGAGGGACAGAGATAATAGAACCCAAGTACACTGAGAAAAAAAACTAACAAAAACACACTTAGAATTACAAAAATAAAACTTAATCCGGGGACAAGGAGAGTCAACTAATAGGAACAAATTGACTTTTGCAATTTCCATTTAGTAGGAAATACAACTTCTATATTTGTAATTTGAAGTATGCTAGAGTAATTTCAGAAATTTGGTTTTGTTATTCCGAGAGGTGCTTTAGCAATATCGGAGGTGATGACGTCATGGGTGAAAACTAACCGTTTTGTAATTCTAAGCGTGCTTTAGCAATATCGGAGACGATGACGTCATAGGTTTTACTAAACTGTACTGCGATTCCAAGCTAGCTGTTGTTATTCTAGAGATAATGACGTCACAGGCAAAAACTAAACTGTTTGCAATTCCTCCGCCCCTAGCAAACGGGCGCCGCGAGAGCATGTCGCGCGCGTGGTAGCTACCCGTCTCTATTTCTGTCTGTATGAATAAAAAAGCGTTTGGTAGTATATCTCTGTACTAAAGAGGCACTATAAAAGCCTGTCGAGATATTCTACCCATTCCTTTCTTATTCATACAGTCAGAAAGAGACTAGTATTTATTACGCGCGCAACATGCTCTCGCGGCGCACCTGTGCTAGGGAGGTTGGAATTGCAAACAGTTTAGATTTACCTATGATGTCATTATCACTAGAATAACAACAGCTAGCTCGAAGTTGCAGAACAATATATTCCTGTAGACACCAACTACACAGTAGTCGCGGGTTAATATGTCCATGGCCCACAATATATCCTAAATTTATTATTTAACTTAAGTATGTTTTAAACAAAGAAGACACGAGACACGCCCGCCCGACATCCGACACAATACTAACTCTAACCAAATGAACGTAGCAAGTAGTAAATTTTACTAAAATCACTAACATTCGTTTCGCTGTGTTGGTATTACAAAACTCGTTTAGTGATTGGTACAACAATGAACATAAACACAACAAGTCTATCTACTAAATACCAGTAAACTTTGTAATGTCGCTATAGTAACAACTGAATTGTTATTTTAAATGGGGTAATGTTATTCCCGCGAACTCGTTTTTTAGATATTACAAAACTATGTAAGTGAGACATTTACTAAAATCATAACTTGAAATCACAGATGCTTTTTTCCAAAAATCACAAACTTTACTAGTAAAAATCGGAGAATTTTAGTAGTAATAAAAATGGATTGTAACAAATATTGAACTTTGTTTAATGCTCCATTTACTAAAGTCTGTTTGCTAAAATTAGATTTAGTATTACTGAGCTGTTTGTAGAAATAAATAAATTTTACAGAAATAGTGAAACTACTAAAACTACTAAAACTTCATTTTTTCCCCCAGTACAGAACTGTTTATTAATTCCTGGTGATGATTTTTCTCTCAGTGTATATCGAACTTGTATTAGACCCCGCATGTTGAAATGACATTTTCACCTCAGCAGCTCGAACAAGGGTACATTGCTTCTTAAAAACAGTGAGCAAAATGCGATTTTGCTCACTAAGTCATTTTGTCTCACCCAGTGAGCAAAATCGCATTTTGCTCACTGAGTGAGACAAAATGAGTGAGCAAAATCGCATTTTGCTCACTGAGTGAGACAAAATGTCATTCAAGTGACCTTTATAGTCAAATGTCATTTCAACATGCGGGGTCTAATACAAGTTCGATATACTTGGGTTCTATTATCTCTGTCCCTCTAGGTATGTTCTCACTGCTTAGGGTGAAAAATTTTGTGTACTACACGAGATCAAAGTTATTTACATCTCGTGCGCTTTTGAATTAAGGGATTCAAAAGCGCACGAGATGTTCGCTCAAGATTCTAAATTAGATTCACTCGCTACGCTCGTGAATCTATTATAGAATCTTTCGCTTGCACGGGACTCAAAATAAGCACTCGAAGAAATATCAAACTTTGATCTCTTGTTGTACAAATAACTATTGACTATAAAGGTCACTTGAATGTCATTTTGTCTCACTCAGTGAGCAAAATCGCATTTTGCTTACTGTTTTTAAGAAGCAAAGTACCCTTGTTCGAGCTGCTGAGGTGAAAATAATCTTTTCTTTAACATCCATGATGTACAACAAGTGACAATTACATGACATAAATGCTTTTCAATCGCTAGAAATTCAAGTGGCCAGCATAATGACAATTCAGTTAAAGATAACGAGCTTGTAATGTATTTGTTCATAATATCGTTGAAGTTTAGGCAAAACGCGACTATGCCACTTAAAGATTGAGGTAAGTGCTCGAAACAGGCAGTCCACTATATAGACAAACAGCAGAAATGACCTATCGCCCCTGAAAGTTGAAGTTTAGGCAAAACGCGAGTATGTCACTTAGAGAATTAGGCACGAGCTCTAAACAGCCGGTCCACTATACCACACTATACTAACAAACAGCGAAACGGCCAGCAAGCTAGATAGTCTTTATGCCCCTAAAGATTGAAGTTTAGGCATAACGCGACATAGCCACTATCCGTTTTAGGCAGACGGAGAACAAAGGGACCGGCCTCACTTTTGTAGTTAATTTGTCGCTGCGTAATACAGGGCGGTGCGGTAGATAAAATCCAGGCGTAGATTCGTCATCAGTTGACGCGCGGGTGAGTATACCTTTATCAAGATAGTCGCGAATAACTTCGTCATATCCAGACTTAAGTTCAGGATTTTTAGCGAATTTCTTTTCCAAAAGTAGAAAACGCCTTTTTGCGGTATTAAAAGAATCGCCCAATATCTGAGGATCGTCTTTAAACGGAAGGTCCACGGTATAACTGCCGTCAGTATTACGGACAGTCGTTGACGCGTAAATATTTTCACATTTTTGATCTTTTGGACTCAAAAAGGTACGCGGAGGTATTTCTTCTACTGCCCAAAAGTTCTCAACGAGCCTATGAAGCGGATCGCTAGTAAACGCGCAAAGCGTGCAAGAAGCGGTAGGCGGGTTAACTATAGCGGCGTCACCCATTATTATGTACCCTAAGGTCGTTTCTAAAGCGGTAGGTATAGTAGGATCCGAATTCTCAATTTTATTTGACAGCAATATTTTGCAATAAATATTAACCCCCAAAAGTATATCTATCGGTCCGGGTTCCGAAAAACTATCATCCGCAAGCGTTAAGTCGCGAGCAAAATCCATAACCTCTATATTTACGCGCGAGTCGGGTAACTGTGAAGTTATGCGATCTACTATTAGCGGACGGATCGAATCTTTATAAGACTCATCTATTAAAGACGAAAAGGTGAGCGCGGTATTGCCCTTTGTCTTGAGAGCTATTTCTCCCAAGCCAGAGGCTTCAGTAATATGCAGCGGTTTATTTATAGCAAGCGAAAGGCGCTTGCAGCAAGCGACAGTAATATAATCCGACATTGATCCCGGATCAATTAATGCGCGAAGGATATGCGTGCGGTTTAAGGAATCAGTAACCTTAATTTTAGCGGTTGCGAGTAAAGCGGTTGTTAGGCATGTAGGCCAAGAAAGGTACACTCGGCTAGTATGGCCATAGAATAAAGAAGTAACGAAGAAAAGTAACTCAGTACATTGCTACACGGCTCACGTAAATCGCGTTATCTTCGCCGGTACCTCGAATGTCTTCGCGTTATTTTTAGATGGCGTTGTTATCAATAAATATCATAAATAATAGTGACATCTAGTGAGGTAGCAATGAATTACACCGTCAAGTAACCATATCTAAGAATTGATTTAATATTTTGACGCCTGCGCCACTTCAGTTTTGGTCGAGAGGTTTGAGTATTTGACTTGCAATTCTGAGTACTCGGGTTCGAGACCCAGCTCCGGTGGCACTTTTTTATTTTATTTTACATTATCCGAAAAATTTTAATCAAAAATTTTTTTTTAATGTATCATACAATTCATGAAGTAAACATTGTTACATCCATAAATGTCTCTGAAGAGACCCCTACATATTAAAAATTATAAAAAAATCAAAAACATCCTATAGGTATGTGTAAAAAACATAATTAATAAAAATATCTTTGTATTTAACGCCATGTATTTATAATGTGAGAGCGTTTGTTCTACAGTGTAATGTATAGTGGGAGATACCATGGTATCTGCCACTATACATTACATTTTGTATCTCAATGAGATACAAAAGATATACCTACAATACTCAAAAGTATGTTTTCCCGAAATGAAAGCAATAATAATCTTATGTTAATTTGTGCTCATATATCATATTAAAACAAGGAGTCATTGGAATATACTTACCGATAGGTATGTAATATGTTTCTCTCAAATAGTTAATAATAGTTGTTCCTGATTTATAGATTTTTCTTAGTGATGCAACGAATAATACTTATTACAAATAGAATCTAGATATTTACCTATCATTGAGATATGTTGAGATACAAACTTAAAATTGCAGTTGTCCCCTGGACACCAACCTCATTTTCCTTCACTTTAGTTTCGAAAAAAACTCCCATACTTTAGTTGGGTTTTGTATGAAATATTTGACACAACCAAACTTATGTTTTGAATGCGTTGACTTAAAATTTAAACTCCCCTCTTGGTGCTAACGTCAGAAACTAGAATACCTACTCGTAACGCTATGGCTTTTCATGTAAAACTTTATTTAGGCTTATTCTGTTTATTTCATATTTTTACAGCCTACGCCAACACACTTACAAGAAATTAAAATTTTAAATTACAAAGAATACTTTTTAAACTACAAACACAACCCCCTTATCAGTAAATAAACGCATACATTTTTAAAATTTGCTGCCTTTTTCTATTGACAATGTTGGTGTACCAGAGTATAAATGTGGCTTTCCATCAGAGAAGGGTCCTTATGGTTATGTACAATAAGGACCTTTTTATCAGAATTTCAGTTGGAATTTCAGATGGAAAAGACCTTATTGTGCTTGAACCATAAGGACCCTTCTGTGATGGAAAGCCACATATTACAAATTATAGTTACAGCAAATAGGATCCTGTTGTCAACTATCATTGAACACAGAACACAGTTGTGGCAATTCAGCAAATATAATGAAGGTGGGTAGACAAAAATAAAGCATGGATTGAAATAAGGATAAAATTTATTAATGGGTATTAATAACTAATTAAAAATTTTTCATTGCATCGATCTGCATCCATTGAAGCAGGAATTGACAATTTCATGTTTCTCCTCTTATTCCATATAAATTATATTTTGTCACTTCATTTTTTCAGATATAATACATTGTTGTTGTTGATTGTTCAACGACAACCCGTAGGTGTGTAGGGCCTCCACAACATCCTTCCACGCTTTTCTGTCTCGAGCATCCATCTTGGCCTCGTTCCAGCTCAGTCAGATATAATACATTGACCAGTAGTAACTCTATCCATTGGTTAGCAGGCGTACGATGTTTAACGACATGTTTCCCCTTCTAAATTTAAAAAATATTTCCAATTGTTCGCTTTTCGGGTGATAGGAGCTAGAATGGGAGCACCTGAAATCAAAAAAATAATTTGTTGCATACAAAAATATTTTAAAGATACAATTCTGACCAGGGACCGAATACCAGTATATTTTTCATACAAATTAACGGGTATTCAATTTCGGTATCACGGTTGTTTATGTATATTTTTGATTCCTGATTCTATTCACTATATTTTTGCATTTAATTTAGCTATCTTATCAACCACTATCCTTACCTAAATACTATTCTAAAATAAAAATAAAATACTGTGAATGCTATGTGATATTTTATTATTAGTTATACCGGATACCAGTAACGGTCCCTAATTTTTACAAAATTTTTTGGAAGGAAAGCAAGCATTCATCATAAAAATCATTATGTTTTCAAAATAAAGTCCGTAACTTGAGTGTCTGTATTTTCTAAAAATTGTTACTTTTCAAAAAAAAACAAAACAACCTTATATTAAGACCTTTCTGTTGGTAAAACTAGATTATATTAACAACTTACATAGATTCAGTAAAATGTTACTGAGGATTATCTTACATGGTTTGAAATTAAGAACTGGAAAACTTATAGTTACAGAATAATTATACTCTTATTTTACTAATAACTGAGCAACCAATAGATTACATAACCAATAAATTCCGTTCACTAAAGTAAAACCAGCCATGAGTGATTTGCTTCATTATTTTCGACAGTAAATAATGTCAAAGCACCACTCAAGTTTACATAGGTACCTAACCGTGTTCACGGTCGTTAGTTCGGGATTGACAAGAGGTTAAAATAAAAAGTTATATGTATAGAGCGTTGAATATGTTAAAATGTTTCAGTAGTTTACATTAAATAACCTTTAATAAACTTACCTGATGCATATTATTAATCCATTGCAGGCAATATTCATCATTGATTGGGAAACCGTTGACACCCTCTCCTCAGGTTTGTTTGACCTGCTTTAGTTTAATTCTGATGGTACTTCAGGAATCCACAGGAATTCAGTACCTATTGTGAACTACATTTCGAATAATATCAAATACCGAACCGAACTAAATTTAACACATGAAATAAAAAAAAATCATAATGATGTTATAAACATAAACAGACGCTACGCGGTAGGCGGCCGTCGACGACATGGTCCCGAGGGCCTATCGCGACCCACGTACGACATGTTGCCTCCCTGTCACACTTACGTACGAATTTATAGCGACAGAGGGGCTACCGCAAAAATCGAAGTTCGCAAATTGCGGGCATTTTTCTCTGTCACTCTAATTACGCCTTCATTGGAGTAAAAGAGACAGATCCCCGCAATTTGCGAATTTCGGTTTTCGCGGTAGCGCCGCAGAGAGGCAACACGTCGAACGTGGTTCGCGCACTGAAATATGAAACCTATGGAAGTGAAACGTCAACGAATAATGCGTGCCACTGTGACGTCATCTTAGAACTAAACATGGCGGTTATAGTGCTGCCCAGAAGATTTTTACTGTTACTAGGTTTTATCGATACATCGATAACTTTTTAACGTTCTCGGCTCATTTTATTTAAAATACTAAGTATGTATTATTTGTGGAGTTTATGTTTTAATAGGAAGTAAGTAAATAAATAAAAATTCTTTATTAGTATATTGTTATGTGAAAAGATACTTTGATTGAGTAAGATGTGTGGAGTCTAGGACAATTTCGTGCTTCAAATTTGACAGGTAAACGAGATGACGCTGTACTACTCAATACATATTGCGATTTTTGCGGTAACTCTGATTTTCAAAAGTTGACGTTTGACAACTTAGTGACCGCAAAACACATGGCGCAGTACAGCGCCATCTGTTTTGGATGTCAGAATAAGTGTACGTGTTTTTCTTGGACTTTACCTCTCCATTACAATCAATTTTGTTGTGTTGCTAACCCTAATGTCTGTAACACACTACCGCACTGCACCTCGACCTTGGTGCGCCGTATCTATAAGTGAGAGCGATACAAAATTCAAGCTTATTAAGCGACGGGTGAAAAAAAAAACAAAACACCTTCAGAACATTTTTTTTATTACAAAAATAAGGAATGACTTCCGCTCTTCAACTTCTTCAACATTTATTCAGCAAATAGGCCACAAGGGCATTTTTATACGTCAACATTGAATTTACATACAAGCAAAAATAATAACAATACATTAACCATTTTATAAATTACAACTATATGTAAGTATATGGTCTCTTAATGTCGAATTATATAAAAAAAATATAATAATGATATAAAAAAGCCCGCAGGGCAGCTTGTGGAGTAACGACCCCACGGCCCCGAGTTACCCTAGTGCTCCCGAGAGTCGGTCAGGATCTCCATCTCCAGACACTTTCTTTTTATGTTCATTTCTTGGTAACCTATAAAAAATGATTTAATTATTAAATTAAGATAATTTAGTTGGTTTGAAGCGGGGTGGCATGATAAAATAAGAAAATATAAATAGGCAATCATAATATATCGATATCAAAGTCGATAAATAAAGTACAACCCTAGCTGAAATATTTACATTATTTAAGCGTAAAAATATAGTTAAATAAATCCAATCACTTCATGATCTATAACTGCACAGAAGAACCTTGCTATTTATAATGTGAAACCTCCTTACATTTCCCAGGAACATTAACAATAACCAATATTTTTCATGTAAATGATAGCGTACCTGTGTAAGGTTAAAGATGGCTGATTTGGTGGTTTTCTTATGCCGCACCCTAATACACTACACACTGGCATATTCGCGACGTAATTATTCACATTTGGCTTCAATTATTTTCAATCACAAGCAAAATATTGAAAGATAATTAATAATTTTAATTTTCACCACGACTTTTTGACAGGACAAGTACCGGCTGAACTGACAGACAATGACATTTGGGGAACTAAACATGGCGGATTTTCGGCCGCATTAGGTATTTACGTATTTTCATGGAACACTTTATGTACGTACTGAAATACTGTCATCTTTTTTTGCTATGGGTTACAGTGCTGAGTAAAAACGAGACAGATATATATTTATGTGTGTGCCGTCAAAATGGGTGCTATTTCTATAAGCAATTGTACGTATAGAACAATATGTCTTGTCCCTATTATATAGGCTCATGGGTTCGCGGTAGGCCCTCTGACAGTTTATTTTTAGTGTTGCCATTGATTTTTTTAGTCTCCCTAAATATATCTGTCATGTCATTATTGTTTCTGCTTCTTAATTGCACATGTTAATGGATCAAATAAAAAAATTATGTCCAAAAATACTTTTTAAATATAAATCTACTATAATGTTTGAATTTTAAAATACATGCATAAAATTTCCAGTCGTTTTTTAAGAAGCAGCATTATAACACCACCCCGAAGTAGGGTACTGTTTTAATAGAATTACAACCCGTACTTGGTACAGTTTCTATTTACGCAGTTGGCTCCCTAGTGAACATAATTTGTAATTTAAATACATGCGTCCATTCTAGCAACAGCCTAAAAACTAAGTATATTTTTTGTAGAACATTTTATTAGAAATACAATAATACGTTGTTGTTATTTATATTAGCTAAGATATACTTAATTTATTTTACCGCGGTCATAATAAGAATTTGAAACGGAACGTTATGCGAACACAATCTTGATAATAAATTTGTGTGTATCTGAAAATCTGAACCACGCGGCGTTGCCAAATCGCAATGACCGCCAAACCACTGACTAGACAACGTCGCATCCTGTCGTTGCATTGTGTACCTACTCATTATTCGAGTTAGTGTAGTGTCAGGTTGCCATTTCAATGAACCAAAAAATAAATAAAAATATTCCTTTAGTCTAAGTTCATGTTCTAGTCTAGTTTTGTATAATTAATGAGTAGAGCTAAATAATTTGTTCAAAATACTGTAATGGTTGATTTCTATAACTAAAATTCTTCAATTATGCAGAGTCTATGCGAAAACCCTACGACTCTTCTCCTTCCACACAGGCTCTAGTACCTAATGAAATGTTCAAATAGACTTTCCAGATTTGAAATTTGTAATGTAGGCAACATAAGCTGAGAAATTTAAACAATCCCATCCACATAAAATTAATTGTCGCCGTTGTGATTTTCAACCGTAGATGAACGGTGTCAAGTCATTTATTGTATGTTGTATGTGTTTTGGAAACTGTAAAAAAGAAGTTTGAAGTATAAAAATGTAGTTTTTTAGCAATATTTATTTTTAATCGGAATCCGTGCCTGTATATAAATTTTAGGTTTCTCTTTTTTTTTTAGTCAATATGGCAACTTTGTTTAGCATACACTGGCACGCACTGGTGTGCACCTTGCGCACGCGCCACCTACCGGAATACGACGTTCGTTATTTAGTAATTTAACTTACAATTAACAAAAAAAATAACCGCCGAAAAAAAACTAAAAGGAAATAAAAAAACCGGCACTAACACGAAACGAGTCGACCAACAAAAACAATAGCACACTGAAAAGAAAAAAATAATTATTTTGTCTTCAATAACGCAAGTGAATACCTATGAACTATGTATATACATACTTCTGAAATTAATCACACAAATCTGCGTATTTATATATTTACATTCTGTTATTTTTGGAGTCGGTGCAGGTGCTTCACTAAGGTGCTCAAGTTTGTTTGAGGCTGGCACCGACTCCAAAAATAACAGAATGTAAATATATAAATACGCAGATTTGTGTGATTGATTTCAGAAGTATGTATATACATAGTTCATAGGTATTCACTTGCGTTATTGAAGACAAAATAATTATTTTTTTCTTTTCAGTGTGCTATTGTTTTTGTTGGTCGACTCGTTTCGTGTTAGTGCCGGTTTTTTTATTTCCTTTTAGTTTTTTTTCGGCGGTTATTTTTTTTGTTAAAAAGTTTTTATTTTATAATTTTCTGTGGCTATAATTTATACAAATTATTACATGCTTAATTTTTGATTACTTTTAAAATAGCTACCTACCTTGCTTTAGCTATTAACTGTTATATTAATAATCCTACTTTAACTATTATTTTGTTCTGTAATATAAATAAATTACTCCTATTTTCCCACCCTTAGGGTAGGATTTTTTTCCAATTTTTTATTATTATTACGACTACTCTGTAAAAGGTTATGCGTGGTCATACGTTACAATCGGTGAGTGAAAAAAATCAATCATCCCCTATTTTCCTACCCTTAAGGTTGGATTTTTTTTTCCAAATTTATATGGGACCAACTTCGGGGTATACCCTTTCCAATAAAAAAATAATTATCAAAATCGAACATCTCTGTAAAAAAGTTATGCGTGGTCATACATAAAAAAAAAAAAAATATACGCGTCGACTTGAGAACCTCCTCCGTTTTTTTTTCGTCGGTTGAAAAAAGGTTCCATCAATTCAAGCTGATTCAAGTAGCCGACTGGTAAAAATTGCCTTAAATGATTTTCCAATTTTAGGTGTTATAAAGTGATAATTTTGTACGATTAAGTTTCATATTTATAAATATTACGAATTGGGTTATTTAAGTGAAACAATGTGGCGAATTCATCAATATTATTTTTCATGAGTGTATAGTAATGCCATCTATGCTTTGATTAGTCAAACATGTGAGTGTGACTATGGAGTTCCTTCTCTTTCTTTACTTATTACTTTATGGTATGGCGTAATGGAAATAATTAGTAATAGCTGAAATTTTCGGTGTATGGGACAGATAATAAATCTAGTGATTACGTCGACACATAATCCAAATAAATATATTACATTTAGGTATTTAAAAAAAAATGTAAAAATATAAAAAATCACAGAAAATTTGTAAAAAATATTAATAACATTTTTTAAATTTATACTCATAGAGAAATATTTGCTTTATGACATTAAGCATGAATCACACAAAAAATAATTCTGTATCCTACATTTAAAGTAAGTAACCTACGGTTATTATTAAATTCAGTATATTTCCGTCCTCAAAAATGGTAATAGGCTATTTTTTCTCTCATTATTTCCAAATTACAATAAGTACAAGCGTTGCAATTTAATCGTACACTAAATAATACCGTATGGTAGGTTTTATGGGGTTGTGCATTAATTGCCTGGTTAAAAATGGTAATAGATCAATATCATATGGGATTTTTATTATGAGTTCTCTTTCGTCGAATACTGTAAAAATCGGCTAGAAATATGATTCGTAACACAAAAAACCATCAAAAACGTTATCGTTGCTTTAAAGTTGCCGCGCACGAGCCAGCGAGCTAACGCGATTGGTCGTTGCATGGAGCGGGGCGACGGAACGATGAAACTTCCATTGCCCCGAGCGCGAATATTTAAAAAAGTATTTAGTAGGTATATTTACTATTTACTCGGTCAAAACATATGTACCAGTGAACGTAAAAAATATGGGAGACTAGATTCGAACTAAGTATCAGCTTTAATCTGGGCAAGAGTGCTGTAAATAAGAAAAAAAATTTTACGTAATTGCAGGCTTTCCGTCTTTGCGTGCGCGTTAAATTTAATACAATAATAGGCCAATTATATAGGGCTATTATACTGACACACACCCAATTTGATAGCAGAAAAAGACGCGAAATTAAAATTTTCTTAGGGAAATCAAATCTTCGCGCTTCATTTAAGTACCACCCCTCACCACTAAAATGTAATTATCAAAAACGACAGTTGCTAATGTTCCCCAAAGTAAGCATTTCTAGTTATTGCTGCAATACAGTGGTACCGGGCACCTTGCGACGCAAGGCCGAGCAGGAATCGCAAACCTTAAAATATTTGCACTAATTAATTGAGTTAGGATTTTGTTAGTACTCTTTAATTGAATAGCAAAAAATATAAGTTATGTATTAGAAATACCGTTTTTATTCGATTTTTAATTAAGTAATTATTGTTAAACTTATTTTTACCGTGTGGTGTAGGTTAAAATTTCACTAGTAACATCATTTGGCGACTAGGGCAATAAAAGTCGACACCATAACCAACAAATTAACAAACAACAATAACCAACAAATTAACAAACAACAAAAATTTGCAGTAATATTCCAAAACTCGACTGAACGCAAGCGCACCGAACCGTGTCGCTCCCCTGACGCGACTCAGAGTCCTGTCATAAAACGTAAGGCCGTGGTATTAACGATAGCTGAGCGGCGAGCGGTGACTGCAGGCGGCAATAAGGTGTTCAGTTAATGTTTTTATAATTTGAAAAGACTTCGTTTCCATGTAGAAATAACCAAACAGACTTTTAAAACATTTAATATTTTATTTGTGGCCGTATAAATTATGTTTTATTGGTAAATTAACTACAATTATTCATATATGTGGATAAAACAATATACATACTATAATTAATACTAAATTAACATTAAATAAATACATTATTTATGACATAAAAATACATTGCGCGTATTTAACTACTTAGCACTGTTTAATTACGATACTTGCAAGCAAGTAGTAAAGTATATGGCTCCATCCTATACTGTACCACGATATAGAAGCGATAACATTTTTGCGACAGTTTTGTATAGATAATGGATTTGTCGCTAGAAAATTACGATATCGAGATAAAAGTTAGGTCTCTGAGCGCTATTGAAACCTTAAATGCTTTTTACTTATACATGTTTTAAATTTGCCGCGCTTTTTCTAGTCAAGCTGAATGTGTTTCACTATAGAATAGTAATCGAATTGGTTCAGATTTAACGTTTAATGCATATATAAATAACATAATTAGTAAATAACATAATTTTGGACTAAGTACATTATACATACCTACATGACATCAGGCTATGGTTTGGCGCACCGTGACCCTGAACGGCGCGGTAATGTGTTACGGCTGTTAAGTGAAGTCCAGACGGGATGATCAAATCGACCGATTTGATCAGAAATGAAATTGGGGTCAATCTCCAAATTAAGCAACAATTAAACAACTGTACCCATATTTGGAACCTCAGAATAATATACCCGGCCGGATACCGGATAGTAACTTTGCTTGATTTCAGAGTAAACAAATTGGATTTAAGAAGCAGTCACGGTCATATTGTACATTACTCGTTTATTATTTCAAAACAATTTAAACATCCACTCACTTGCACGCGTAGGTACCTACTCATTTCGAACATAGAAATGAGTCCGCGCCAATGTTCACCACGAAACAGGTTAAAACCTGCACAATGCGCACCTAAAAACCGAAATGTAGGTATTGTTAAATTTAGTTTGTAGTTAATTAGTTTTTTGGTGTAAGTGTATGAACCAAGGTCTGAAATAAATGATTTTTTATTTTTTTTATAGTTCCGCCGGCCGAAGATTCGGCGGTCGGATACCGAATATTTGGCCGACGGTCAGGCCGAATATCCGGTATCCGACCAAACAACTATCCATTGCATTTCTAATTGAGAGTGGCAACACTACCGTAGGTCGTATTGCCCTTTTCTAGCATATACGTCCCTCGCTCCTACACTCCCACCACACAGGCAGGTTGCTTTGTCAGTTATACAAGGCAAATTTTTAAGTCATTGGCTTGCTGTTTTTTCATCTGGAAGGTCGTGAAGCTAAACTGCTGGTGAGTTTTTGAATTTGTACCTCAGTTTAGCTGACTATATTGAAATAGTTATTTATTTTACAAGGGGGCAAAGTTGTTGTTTAACCGCTCGTGCTAATATTGATACTTGAGCAAGTAAAACATTCGAAACATGGAATCTTGAGCGTTGCGAGGGTTTCAAAGCACGAGGGTTAAACAAAATTTGCCCCAAGTGAAACACAAAATGTTTCACCACACCAACCCAAAGCAAATATTAAATGTAAAAATATCATACAAAATCAAATACAACTGAATTTTATTAAATATTTATGATTTAAAAGTCAATTCTACCAGCAAACATAAGAAAACAACTCAAAATTTGCATTTGATTCCTTTGCCTCACTTGTGAATAAAATGAAACTTTGCTCTCAGTTTTTGAAGTGCAAAGTAAGCCTTTCCGAGCTGGTGTGAAATAAATAATTAAATTTTTCATGCCACTGTTCGGAAATGTGGCAATAGATGGTCTAAAACCAAGCTGGAAAGTAGGCAATAGCTGTAGCACCTGAACCACCACTACTACAATGTTTCATTATTATCATCATCTGTCATTGGTGACAGTTCGCTACAGCAATGAGTATAATTTAAAACATAAAAATCAATAAAAGGTCTTTTTTGGCGTAACTTTTTTCTTCAAAAATAAATTTAGGTTATTTATATGACCAATTTCTTGTTTAAAAAAAAAACGAAATGTCAAACTATTCATTCATTCAGTCAGTTCATTCGATTCACGCTTAAGGCGTTTTTTACTTTTGTAGCTGTTTGTGGTTTTTTAGCAAAAACGCTTCTAAGTTTAGAGTCGGTT
Source organism: Cydia splendana (assembly GCF_910591565.1). NCBI lineage: Eukaryota > Metazoa > Arthropoda > Insecta > Lepidoptera > Tortricidae > Cydia > Cydia splendana. Next base: position 25,731,993 of record NC_085962.1, on the reverse strand, counting down.
TGAAGCAAACAACATAAAAACGCCTCTTAAATGTGATAAAAAAGATAAAAGGCGGGATCGGAAAATTCTCACTGAATTGGATAGTACTATAAAATATAAGAAACACGTATCTACGCTCGCTATAAAAATGAGTTCTTCTAGTGAAGAAAATGATATTCTTACGCTCTGGCCTACCGAAATTCAAGAGACAGCACAGGCAGTGGCTAGTAATTTGCTACCAGAGAAATCGCGGGCTAGTACTTATAGTTATCCAAATGTTTCCTTATTTCCTCGCAGTAGTCGTGAAAAGCACTATGTAATGCCTCGGCCGGAAACGCTAAAGATGGAGTCGTATTATTCGAGGGCCTCCACCAACGTGTCGGCCCTCAAACTCACTCGTCCATCTTTTAGCGGTTTTCCGTCCTCTCCTACAATGTACTATAGTTGTCCGTTGAATTATCTAGCAAATAAAAACGATCCGGAATAGTGATGTGAAAGTGCAAGAGGATATTAGAAAGAGAGATGCCTAAGAGTAGCATACCATAATGAATACATGTGTCTTAGCTGTATATTGTATTGTTATAAATAATGTCATAGAATAAAGAAGTAACGAAGAAAAGTAACTCAGTACATTGCTACACGGCTTACGTAAATCGCGTTATCTTCGCCGGTACCTCGAATGTCTTCGCGTTATTTTTAGATGGCGTTGTTATCAATAAATAATAGTGACATCTAGTGAGGTAGCAATGAATTACACCGTCAAGTAACCATATCTAAGAATTGATTTAATATTTTGACGCTTGCGCCACTTCAGTTTTGGCCGAGAGGTTTGAGTATTTGACTTGCAATTCTGAGTACTCGGGTTCGAAACCCAGCTCCGGTGGCACTTTTTTTTATTTTATTTTACATTATCTGAATTTTTTTTTAATGTACTTAATTACTTATCATACAATTCATGAAGTAAACATTGTTACATCCATAAATGTCTCTGAAGAGACCCCTACATATTAAAAATTAAAAAAAAAATCAAAAACATCCTATAGGTATATGTAAAAAACATAATTAATAAAAATATCTTTGTATTTAACGCCATGTATTTATAATGTGAGAGCGTTTGTTCTACAGTGTAATGTATAGTGGCAGATACCATGGTATCTCCCACTATACATTACACTGTAGAACATTTTGTATCTCAATGAGATACAAAAGACATACCTACAATACTCAAAAGTATGTTTTCCCGAAATGAAAGCAATAATAATCTTATGTTAATTTGTGCTCATATATCATATTAAAACAAGAAGTCCTTGCACCTAGAATATACTTACCGATAGGTATGTAATATGTTTCTCTCAAATAGTTAATATTAGTTGTTCCTGATTTATAGATTTTTCTTAGTGATGCAACGAATAATACTTATTACAAATAGAATCTAGATATTTACCTAATATCATTGAGATATGTTGAGATACAAACTTAAAATTGCAGTTGTCCCCTGGACACCAACCTCATTTTCCTTCACTTTAGTTTCGAAAAAAACTCCCTTACTTTAGTTGGGTTTTGTATGAAATATTTGACACAACCAAACTTATGTTTTGAATGCGTTGACTTAAAATTTAAACTCCCCTCTTGGTGCTAACGTCAGAAACTAGAATACCTACTCGTGACGCTATGGCTTTTTATGTAAAACTTTATTTAGGCTTATTCTGTTTATTTCATATTTTTACAGCCTACGCCAACACACTTACAAGAAATTAAAATTTTAAATTACAAAGAAAAAAAACGCGCTGGTGGCCTAGCGGTAAGAGCGTGTGACTTGCAATCTGGAAGTCGTGGGTTCAAACCCCGGCTTGTACCAATGAGTTTTTCGGAACTTATGTACGAAATATCATTTGCTATTTACCAGTCGCTTTTCGGTGAAGGAAAACATCGTGAGGAAACCGGACTAATCCCAATAAGGATAAGGCCTAGTTTACCCTCTGGGTTGGAAGGTCAGATGGCCGTCGCTTTCGTGAAAACTAGTGCCTATGCCAATTCTTGGGATTAGTTGTCAAGCGGACCCCAGGCTCTCCCATGAGCCGTGGCACAATGCCGGGACAACGCGAGGAAGAAGAAGAAGACCCCCTTGTCAGTAAATAAACGCATACATTTTTAAAATTTGCTGCCTTTTTCTATTGACAATGTTGGTGTACCAGATTATAAATGTGGCTTTCCATAGAGAAGGGTCCTTATGGTTCATGTACAATAAGGACCTTTTTATCAGAATTTCAGTTGGAATTTTAGATGGAAAGGACCTTATTGTACTTGAACCATAAGGACCCTTCTGTGATGGAAAGCCACATATTACAAATTATAGTTACAGCAAATAGGATCCTGTTGTCAACTATCACTTCACTAACCTAGGGATTATCACGTTGCCAGGTCTCTTGATACTGCAAATAGCCTCATACACGCGAGATAATTTAGATAAATACCACAGGCGGGGTGACAATAGCGACCGTATTACACGATACGTGCACAAACTAGCAGCAGTGCCCCGTAGCTTAGCAAAGACGGCAAAAACTATACACGTCATGGGCCCCTCTGTGTATAATAATCTACCAACAGTAATAACAGGCGCACCTAGTTTGTTAATTTTTAAAAATAAACTTAAAGCTTGGCTTGTTGAGCGGTCGTTCTATAATATAGAAGAATTTCTGACTGCGAAATATTAATGATAAAAATAGAAATCTACGCAAGTAGCTAATGTATTTAATTTTAATTTTTAATGTTATTTGTACTAGTTATGTAAGCTGACATGTAATTACCTATTACCAATAAATAATGAGTATGAGAGTATGAGTATGAGTATCATTGAACACAGAACACAGTTGTGGCAATTCAGCAAATATAATGAAGGTGGGTAGACAAAAATAAAGCATGGATTGAAATAAGGATAAAATTTATTAATGGGTATTAATAACTAAATAAAAATTGTTCATTGCATCGATCTGCATCCATTGAAGCAGGAATTGACAATTTCATGTTTCTCCTCTTATTCCATATAAATTATATTTTGTCACTTCATTTTTTCAGATATAATACATTGTTGTTGTTGATTGTTCAACGGCAACCCATAGGTGTGTAGGGCCTCCACAACATCCTTCCACGCTTTTCTGTCTTGAGCATCCATCTTGGCCTCGTTCCAGCTAAGTCAGATATAATACATTGACCAGTAGTAACTCTATCCATTGGTTAGCAGGCGTATGATGTTTAACGACATGTTTCCCCTTCTAAATTTAAAAAATATTTCCAATTGTTCGCTTTTTGGGTGATAGGAGCTAGAATGGGAGCACCTGAAATCAAAAAAATAATTTATTGCATACAAAAATATTTTAAGATACAATTCTGACCAGGGACCGAATACCAGTATATTTTTCATACAAATTAACGGGTATTCAATTTCGGTATCACGGTTGTTTATGTATATTTTTGATTCTTGATTCTATTCACTATATTTTTGCATTAAATTTAGCAATCTTATCAATCACTATCCTTACCTAAATACTATACTAAAATAAAAAATAAAAACTGTGAATGCTATGTGATATTTAATTATGAGTTATACCGGATACCGGTAACGATCCCTGATTTTTACATTTTTGCAAGGAAAGCAAGCATTCATCATAAAAATCATTATGTTTTCAAAATAAAGTCCGTTTCAAATTATATAATTCGTTTGATTCGTCTAGTTTCTTTCTACCTATTTCTTTCCGTCGCCTCTCTGGACCTAACTTTACAATATCTTCTCTTAATTTATTTAACCTTTCACGAATGGACACTAACTCAGATAGCATAATAAATTTGCGGCTACGGGTAATAACATACAACGGCTAAAATTAGGATACCTAACATTTCCTATATATCGCGACGAAACAATTAAAACATAATGATAAAGTTATATCTAACTTACATTAGTAGCGGGCCATGTACCCCCGTAAGTAGGTTATGTCGACGCTGCATTCCGCGCTGGCTGGGCGGTCGCGTGACGCTGCTGGCGAGCTGGCACCTCCATGTAGCACTCGCTGACGCTGCATGTGGCTGCCTCTGCTCCGACGACGATGACGGGCCGGGCTAACCCTGGACTCCCTCGAGCATGGGCCGGGATAACCCTGGACACCTCTTGATATGGGCCGGGATAACCCTGGACTAGGGATGTACCGACTAGTCGCCGACTAGTCGGGAAAGCCGACTATACGGCCACATTTGTAGTCGGCGATTAGTCGGCGACTAGTCGGCAAAAATGGCCGATTAGTCGGCACTTTATTAGTGAAAGAAAAACAGAAAATAAAAAAACCAACAGTCAATATTTACCATGTTTTATATCTATTTTACCAAAATACCTATTCAGGGTGCATACGAAAACTTTTGTTCATATAATTGACCGTTTGATCGTTATCGTATGTTGGTGGGCTGGTGTTTTCCTCTACAGGTCGATCTCAACTGATTCTCGTGTAATTTCATGGCCAAGTTCTATAGTTGAATGATTTTATTATAATTCAGTTTTTGTTATTTTTTTAAATGGTGGAGCCAAGGGGAAGTCTTAATGTTATTGCAAAATTTAGAGATTAATACTTGGTCAAGCAAATCTTGTCAGTAGAAAAAGGCGCGAAATTCAAATTTTCTATGGGACGATAACCCTTCGCGCCTACATTGTTTAAATTTGCCGCCTTTTTATACTGACAAGATTTGGTTGACCAACTATATAAACAGGGCACGTTGCTCGTAAAGACGCTGTGTGGTCAGGTTAGGTTAGGTTCTTAACTGGCCACTACGAACGGGAAATAGAGCCTTGGAAATACCTCCTACAAGTTGTACTGACGTTCTGCTCAGGATCGTAAAATAAAAGAAAGGCAGAAATTGAACAAGGATTCTTGTGATAGGTCTTTGAACCTGTAGAGAACACCTTAGCCAAGCTAATATGATGAATAGCGCTACCAAAGGAGCAAAAATTTTTTTTTTTCACCTGAACGTCCTGAACTTATACGAAACTAATGATCTGGCCGACTAGCCGACTAGTCGGCCGACTAATCGGCCATTCGAGCGCCGATTAGTCGGCTAGTCGGTTAGTCGGCCAAATCAATAGTCGGTACATCACTACCTTGGACACCTCTTGAATTGCGAGCCGGGATAACCCTGGACAACGCTCTTCTTTCTTCTTTCTTCGTTTTTTCTTAATTTGAGTTTTTTCCCTTGGTCATCTTTTTCTTTCTTCTCTTTCGTTTTCAAAATGTGTGGGAGGGTTCTGTTTAATAGGAAGGTTCTTTCTTGAAAATGCGCAGGAAGTTTCTTTCTTGAAAAATAGGTTCTTCAACTTGAATCTTCATTAGGGTGATCTTCTTGTCTTGACTTCTATCCTCATTTTGCTATGCGATGCGCTGTGGTGGACTTCGCTTTCCTGGTCCTCTTCTGGTATGGGTCACCATCTGATAAGTTGGTAGTTGGAGGGTCGAATGGAGATCAAGTGAAACGAGACATTACCGAAGATGTGTTATATTCTCGGTATCCAAGTATAAAGAGAGCAAGTAAATCTAAACATAACATATTTATAGGCTATTATTGCTTACATGCTATTTATACAATTACGTGCGTCGCATATTTATGTTGCAGACAGTAACGTATTGTTACTGTTAATATGTTAACTTAGGCATATAGTACACAGTACCTATTGTGAACTACATTTCGAATAATATCAAATACCGAACCGAACTAAATTTAACACATGAAATTAAAAAAGTTCATAATGATGTTACAAACATAAACAGACGCTACGCGGTAGGCGGCCGTTGACGCCATGGTCCCGAGGGCCTATCGCGACCCACGTACGACATGTTGCCTCCCTGTCACACTTAAGTACGAATTTACAGCGACAGAGAGGCAACACGTCGAACGTGGTTCGCCGGTTCCCGGTAGGCCCTCTGACAGTTTATTTTTAGTATTGCCATTGATTTTTTTAGTCTCCCTAAATATATCTGTCATGTCATTATTGTTTCTGCTTCTTAATTGCACATGTTAATGGATCAAATAAAAAAATAATGTCCAAAAATACTTTTTAAATATAAATCTACTATAATGTTTGAGTTATAAAATACATGCCTAAAATTTCCAGTCGTTTTTTAAGAAGCAGCATTATAACAACACCCCGAAGTAGGGTACTGTTTTAATAGAATTACAACCCGTACTTGTTACAGTTTCTATTTACGCAGTTGGCTCCCTAGTGAACATAATTTGTAATTTAAATACATGCGTCCATTCTAGCAACAGCCTAAAAACTAAGTATATTTTTTGTAGAACATTTTATTAGAAATACATTAATACGTTGTTGTTATTTATATTAGCTAAGATACTTAATTTATTTTACCGTGGTCATAATAAGAATTTGAAACGGAACGTTATGCGAACACAATCTTGATAATAAATTTGTGAGTATCTGAAATTCTGAACCACGCGGCGTTGCCAAATCGCAATGACCGCCAAACCACTGACTAGACAACGTCGCATCCTGTCGTTGCATTGTGTACCTACTCATTATTCGAGTTAGTGTAGTGTCAGGTTGCCATTTCAATGAAACAAAAAATAAATAAAAATATTCCTTAAGTCTAGTTCATGTTCTAGTCTAGTTTTGTATAATTAATGAGTAGAGCTAAATAATTTGTTCAAAATACTGTAATGGTTGATTTATATAACTAAAATTCTTCAATTATGCAGAGTCTATGCGAAAACCCTACGACTCTTGTCCTCAGGCTGCAGTACAGGCTCTAGTACCTAATGAAATGTTCAAATAGACTTTCCAGATTTGAAATTTGTAATGTAGGCAACATAAGCTGAGAAATTTAAACAATCCCATCCACATAAAATTAATTGTCGCCGTTGTGATTTTCAAGCGTAGATGAACGGTGTCAAGTCATTTATTGTATGTTGTATGTGTTTTGGAACCTGTAAAAAAGAAGTTTGAAGTATAAAAATGTAGTTTTTTTAGCAATATTAATTTTTAATCGGAATCCGTGCCTGTATATAAATTTTAGGTTTCTCTTTTTTTTCCTCAATATGGCAACTTTGTTTAGCATACACTGGCACGCACTGGTGTGCACCTTGTGCACGCGCCATCTACCGGAATACGACGTTCGTTATTTAGTCATTTAACTTACAAAAAAAGGTTCCATCAATTCAAGCTGATTCAAGTAGCCGACTGATAAAAATTGCCTTAAATGATTTTCCAATTTTAGGTGTTATCAAGTGATAATTTTGTACGATTAAGTTTCAAATTTATAAATATTACGAATTGGGTTATTTAAGTGAAACAATGTGGCGAATTCATCAATATTATTTTTCATGAGTGTATAGTAATGCCATCTATGCTTTGATTAGTCAAACATGTGAGTGTGACTATGGAGTTACTTCTCTTTCTTTACTTATTACTTTATGATAATGTTAAAAATGCTTTATGTTGTTAATGTGTTCCAAATTGTGCCGCTTTGGCATTAGCTTTAAGGTGCAATTTGTTCTTCTTCTTTCATTTGAAATAAATAAATAAATACAATAAATGTTAATTTTATAAAATGTACCTATCAAATTGTATACTTTACTAAATATCTCTCTCCTCACAGGTGTTACAATAAAGGGTGTACGTACTACATAATTAATTAAACACTCATAATATAATTATATTACATACACATAATAAGTATATCATAGGATATGTATAATCACATTGGTCTGGCGTCTTCCCACCACCAGGCGATAACAAACATGTTTCAATATTATTCTTAGGTTCCGAATATCGGTACAGCTATTTAATGACAGCATTTACACAAAAATAAAACGCTAATTAAATAACTTATCATATTCGGAACTACAGATGCAACGGATAGTTGTTTGGCCGCATACAGGATACCGGATGTACGGCCTGACCATAGGCCGAATATTCGGTATTCAGCCGCCGAATATTCGTCCGGCGGAAATATTCAGGTTTTTCAGGTGCGCATTGTGGAAGTTTTGGCCTGTTTCGTAATGAACTTTCGCGCGGTATATAGGTCTATCACTAGGTACGAAATTAGTGCGCGAGCTAGTGAATGGAACGTTTAAATTGTTTTAAAATAATAATCGAGTACGATTATATTCCGATATCAAGCATAGTTATTTAGTACCCTTATTTTAGTATCCGGTATCCGTCCGGATATTAAAATAAGGGCGAGATAGGATACCGGATAGTAACCGAATATCCGGTGCATCTCTATTCTGAACCTAAAGTTTTACTCCTGCATGGTGCAAATATGTATAATTTTGAGACAATGACTGTTGGAAAGTGTCTTCGTAAACTTAAAGAATCTTGTTTTATAGGTAACTGCATAAACGCGCGTGGAACAAGTTTAAATGTTTGAATAAATATACAGCTTTTGTTCGCGTGCGTGATGCCGTCACATTCGTTTCGACCTTGCTGCTAACCAGACTAAATTTGTATCAGTGCCTAATCCTCGACAATATACTCTTCATATGGACTCATCATAGTTTCCTTTACGCCAGATTTAACAGGTCATGGGCCTGCGCGTTTTCAATAAAAATCAAAACGGATTTCGAGCGTAAAAAGCGAAAATAGTTAATACGGTTGCCGGCAGTAATGGCGTCCAGTACAAGTTCCTCATCTCCACTCGTGATGGAAAAACTAAAAGGAATGGAAAACTATTCATCGTGGAAATTTATGATGAAGATGGTGCTAGTTCATGAAGATCTTTGGGATTTTGTGGAAAAAGAGGTTGACGATAAAAAACCGGAAGATGTGAAAAAGGGCCAGAAAGCGCTCGCACGCATTGCATTGTCCGTGCAATCGACGGCCTTTGTACACATAAGGAACGTGACCTCGGCACACAAAGCATGGACGAGCCTTCAGAAAGCATATGAAGATAAGGGATTATGTCGGAGACTAGGCCTGTTGCGAACTTTGTTTAGCACAAAGTTGACGGATTGTCAGAGTATGGAGAAATACATAAACAAAATCACGGATGTCGCACAACAACTTCAGGATATTGGTGCTGGGTTGGAGGATGACTTTGTTGCGGTCATCATGCTGAGCGGACTTCCTGAGGACTACGACCCGCTAATCATGGCTATTGAGAACTCGTCAACTGCCAAATTATCTAGCGAAGTTGTATCGGCGAAGCTGCTACAGGAGAGGATGCGACGTGAGGACAGCAAGCGCGACGGAGACGGAGTTACGGCTCTGGCGGCCGCGAGAAAGCTGCCCAGGTGTTATGTATGTAAGAGGACCGGACATTTCAAGAAAGATTGTCCGATGTTGAACAAAAAGAAAAGTAGCAAAGAAACGTCGTCGGCAAAGGCTCTACTCACGGCGCTGTCGGTGAACGTGGAAAGTGATCTTTGGTACGTGGACAGTGGATCGGCGAGTCATCTTGGTCGAGATGTGAACATGATGAGTGACATGAAGTCAGAGAAATCGTTGCAAGTGACTGTAGCTAACGGAGATAAACTATTTACGGCCGGGCGAGGTAATGTTCAAGTGGAACAACGTAATGGCACTGTAAAGACTATAAGTGATGTGTATTGTGTACCTAATTTAGTAGCTAACTTATTGTCGGTAAGCGCCATGGCAAAGAAAGGCTTTAAGATAGTATTCGAATCCGATAGTTGCGAAATATTAGATAATGGGGTTATTGCAGCGACAGCTACTTTGAAAAATGATGTTTATGTCCTTGACACTGTGGGGGCGTGTTCTAATGTTCCTTTACAGAACAAACAGATGGCCAATGCAGCAGTGGAGGAGAAGCGTGCGGCTACTAGCGACGAAACTGTATCTGTAGCTTCAGAGAAGGTTTGGCATCGTCGTCTATCGCATCTTAACAGAAGAAGCATGGAACTTTTGAAAAAAGGTATGGCTTCTGGTATATCATACGATAGTAGAGATTTTGAAACGTGTGTAGCGTGTGTACAAGGTAAGGCAAGTAGGGTCCCCTTTCCTAAGAAATCTCACAGCAGGGCTAAAGAGGTCCTGGGTTTAGTACATACAGACGTCTGTGGGCCGCTACCATCTCCCTCATTCAGCGGTGCAAGGTATTTCTTGCTTTTCATAGATGACTAATCTAGAAAGACGTTTGTGTACTTTTTAACTAATAAAGGTGAAGTATTTGATAGGTTCAAAGAATTTAAGGCTTTAGTGGAGAACCAGACAGGTAAAAAGATAAAATCGCTACGTAGCGACAACGGAGGAGAATACACCAGTTCTGCTTTTCAGGCGTATCTCAAAAGCAATGGCATCGTGCATCAAACCACTGTTCCTGGCTCCGCTGCTCAGAACGGGGTCGCAGAACGCGCGAACATGACTGTGATGCAGGCTGCAAGATGCATGCTGCAAGATGCGGGCCTAAGCAACGAATTCTGGGCGGAGGCTGTTAACACGGCCGTCTACGTCAAAAACCGCTGTCCTACGAAAGCTGTACTGGGGAGCACTCCTGAAGAAAAGTGGAGTGGCAAAAAGGTATCTCTAAGTCATTTACGTATCTTTGGTTCTGTGGCTTATGCGATGACTTTGAAGCGTTCGAAATTAGATCCGAAATGCAAAAAGTACATTTTTGTTGGGTATTGTGAGCATACAAAGGGTTATAGACTCTTGGACCCGGAACAACCAACAAAATGCATCAAAGCCAGAGATGTAACCTTCTTATAAAATATGTTCATTAAAAAAGTATCAAGTGATGACATTGACAATGTCATTGAGTCAATTGAAATATTTCCACAAATTGTAAATAATGGAAATAAAAATGTTGAAATCGAATTGTATGACCCAACTTCTGTACAACCAGCGATATCGGTAGTGAGCGGTACGTCTGATGATGCCAATTTGACACAAAATTCTCAGAGTACGAGCGATCGAACGAGTACGATCACAATAAATGATTCGTCTAGCTCTAGTGAATGTGATGATCCGGCCGATGCAACTTATATTCCAGAGGAGGAGAGTACGGATACTTCGGAATATGACAGTTCATCGGGTTCACCACATTTTGGATTCCTAGCGGGCACGTGCGATCCAGATGCTCCACGGACTGTACGAGAAGCACTGAATGGTCCAGATGCTGACAATTGGAGGGAAGCAATGTCTTGTGAGTACAACTCATTTATTAAGAACGAGTGTTGGACACTGACAGATCGACGAGAGTCACAAAAACCTGTCAAATGCAAGTGGGTGTTCAAAGTGAAACGTGGATTGAACGGTGAACTACTCAAATATAGGGCACGCCTGGTAGCTAAAGGCTTCACGCAGCAATATGGAATAGACTATGAGGAGACGTATTCACCGGTTGTCAGATATTCCACTATACGTACTTTGTTAGCCTTGGCGGTTGAGTACGGTATGAAGATTGAACATCTTGATGTAAAAACAGCATTTCTCAACGGTGACTTGAAGGAAACTGTGTTCATGGAACAACCGGAAGGCTTTATAGTTAAAGGTCAAGAAAGTAAGGTCTACAAATTAAATAAAGCTATTTACGGGTTGAAACAAGCCTCAAAGGCATGGTACGAGAAGATTGATCATGTTTTATGCAGTAAGTTGAAGTTCAATAAGTCATCATCTGAGCCTTGTGTTTATTTTCAGCGACTGAAGGGGTCGTTTATAATTATTGCTCTGTATGTTGATGATATAATATTGTTTTCAACAGGTAATGAACGTGATAAGCTAGATGTCAAAGTCAAATTAATGAAGGAATTTGATATGACAGATCTAGGGCCAGCTCATCAGGTGTTAGGTATGAGATTGTGTAGAGATGAGAACAAAATTACTCTCGATCAATCGAGTTATATCGCGATGGTGCTGAAGAAATATAAAATGGAAGAGTGTGAGTGTTCGCCTACTCCCATGGAAACTGGACTTAAGTTACCTAGGGGCAATCAAAGAGATGATACCTATGATTATAGAGGTATTGTAGGTTCTCTTATGTATATTGCTATCTGTACCCGACCAGACATCGCATACGCAGTTAGCTACTTGAGTCAATTTAATGAATCATTTACAGAGACCCACTGGAAAGCAGCCAAAAGAGTCCTGCGCTACTTGAAAGGTACCTTGGATCTCCGTTTGACTTTTAAGAAAGGCAAGCAGCAGCTGGACATCACCGGATATGCGGATGCAGACTGGGGCAATGACGACGTGGACCGCCGGTCGAACACGGGCTATGTTTTTAAAATAGGTGAGTCAGTACCCAACAAACAATTAGGCGACACTTAGCACTTATTTTATCACCTAAAGACATATAACGGCTGGAGAATAGCTATATACTCTAAGCTTACAGGCTCTGGTGACATCAAGGTCTTTAAGAAGTCCATGTATAGCTTTAAGATCCACAGTAGCCGTTTTGGCCGCTATAATGGATCTTAAGCAGCTAGTGTTATAGCTCAAAGTGAATTCTACCACCTTAACATCTATATGAGTAATAAGCAGCTGCAATTTTCACTTAAGGTTCTAAACAGGCGATAAAAACTCTTTTATAGCTCCGTTACTCGCAATCGCTTCTTAACTCTCTTGTCTCACTTACAGTCGAAAAGAGAAGTTATGAGTCACTTTTATAGATCATGTAGTCGCAGACGGGCGTTATTCAATACCTTAGTACATCTTATAGTGTTATTAGAGTCTTACTTACAACCTAAGCCTATAGCGCCATGTTAATATGACCGATGAATCAATAAGCAAAACAAAAATTGTTAATTAGAACGTAAATACTTAATAAAAATCGATAATTTTACTCAATATAGACATAATGTTAGTATTGTTGTATTTAAAACCGGACTTCACGTATATTGTGTAATTTTGCGAAAATTAAATACGGTGGACCACAATTAAAAAAATATTATATTCAGATAAATATGCAAAGGATCAGAGGCCCTTTAAAATTTTGTTAGTAATACATATAGTTATTGACAGTGTAATTAATTTCGCCATCATAAATCCGCAGATAACACCGGCATCGGTGAACTAAAATAATTATTTGCTTTTATTTATCCGCCATTACATTTCACTTCAAGCTGTCACAGTGCAAGCTTACAAATAATAATACAAAATGGAAACATCTGCAACCAAAGCAGTCAGGGCTAAGGAAAAAATGTGCAATTACCTTCTTGAGTGTTACAAATATTGACTTTAAATGCTAATATACCATCTAAAGCTGAAAGTATCAACTATATAGCTCTACACTACTACTCAAACAGTTAGTAGTCGCTTATTTGGCACCCTTTTAAATCCTAAGTTGTTAATCAACGCTATTACAGCACTACTTTAGCGCTCTTCTACTACAACAGTTTGTAGTCACCTATATGCAACCCATATAGCTCCTAAAGAATTAATTAACACTATTGTAGCTCCACTATACCGCTCTTATGTCTCTTTTTTATCCCCTAACCCTACTGTAGCACTGTTATAAATCTTACGGTGATAAAATTTGTGCCCAATCCGGGGTTAAAACGGGGTTATAGCCGGCTATAACTCCTATTTTTAGAGTACTAACAACACCTAAAGAGTAAATAGGCGCTTATATAAATCTCTTGTAACCCTTAAATTTAGCGCCTAATGTTAGTTGGGTAGTTACTTGGGAAAGTCGCAAGCAAAAAACAGTTAGCCTTAGCTCTACCGAAGCCGAATACTACTCTTTGTCTAATTCTTGTAAAGAGGGTTTGTTTATTAGTACATTTCTGAAAGAAATTATAAATAAAGAAATTGTACCGACAATTTTCAATGACAATCAGTCAGCGCTAAAATTGTGTAGGAGCTCTTTACATCATGCTAGGACCAAACATATCGATATACGGCATCATTTTATTAGAGAACTTGTAAATAGTAATAAGATTACTATTGAGTATCTAAATACTAATGATATGTTGGCAGATATACTGACGAAAGCGTTGTGTAAAGTTAAACACAGTAAGTTTGTGAGACAGCTCACATTACTGTCATAGGTAAATACATTTAACTATGTATTCTATGTAATAATTGTGTTCTTAATGTAATTACCATCATGGTTATTTGTTGGTTTAGTCAAACATGATAGTGATTACATGAATTAAAAGACTTGTTTATTTTATAAACATTTATTGAATAACAATTCATAATGTGAATAACTGAACTTTGTTAATAAGGTGTAGCGAAAGTTCAGTGCATATGTTTTTGTTAATTTAATGTTATAGTGAAGTGTAAGTCACTATTTAAGATTTGTGTTTGTGTGTTTAAACAAGATTGCTTTGGTTTAAGGGCCAGTGTTGGAAAGTGTCTTCGTAAACTTAAAGAATCTTGTTTTATAGGTAACTGCATAAACGCACGTGGAACAAGTTTAAATGTTTGAATAAATATACAGCTTTTGTTCGCGTGCGTGATGCCGTCACATTCGTTTCGACCTTGCTGCTAACCAGACTAAATTTGTATCAGTGCCTAATCCTCGACAATATACTCTTCATATGGACTCATCATAGTTTCCTTTACGCCAGATTTAACAATGACTTGAAAATTAGTCTTGTACAACTGACAAAGCAACCTGCCTGTGTGGTAGGAGTGTGGGGGAGAGAGGGAGGTATATGCTAGAAAAAGACAATACGACCCAGGGGCTGTCCATACATGACGTCATCTATTTTTGACGATTTTTGTCCCCCCCCCCCAAATTTGAAATGACTTAAATTTATGAATAGCCCCCTACGACAGTGTTGCCACTCTCAATATTATTTATTCTTAGGTTCCGAATATGGTAAGTTATTTAATTAGCGTTTTATTTTTGTGTAAAACGCTGTCATTTTAAAGCCGTACTTTTCGCCTTATTGCAAAGGAGTAAGGTGCAAAAGTGTAAACATATATTTCACGTCGACTCTTATTATACTATGTTATACTTATTATGGAACTTACTATGTTATACTTATTATGGAACGTAAACTATGAATTGAAAGAGCACGAAATAGTCAATATAATACGTTTGTTGAAAAAAAAAGTCTACAGACGCTTAGGCGCGAAGGGTTATTGTCTCATAGAAAATTTGAATTTCGCGCCTTTTTCTACTGACAAAGTTGTTGTATAGACGTTAATATCAAATTAAAGAGTGGGCCTACACACTTCGCTGTGACAGAATGTGAAAGTGTCACCAAAACTGTCAAATGACTACGATAATAAGTATTCCTTTTATAATGCCACTCCACACTATGCCATTCTGAAATTAAATAAGAACGATAGATAGTCATGCGCAATTTTTATTTTTGTAGTGGGTCATAATTGACGTATATAATTACGAATATAATTTGAACATCAACCAATAATATTGGAAATGATATCAGTTATTTTTAATCAGCTATCATTCACGCGCGCGTTCATTTTGCTAAGACTTGGCCGCACAAATATTTGGTGCGAGCGAGACGCCCGCGCACGTTCGAATTGGCCTGTCACTTGTAGCAACTTGTAGGTAAGTACATACTTACCTACATACTATCCACGCGTCCTTGGCACGAACTCCCGCCACCGCCCGCATTGAAACTGTCCCCGCGCGCCGCAAGGAAATGTAATCCTTAGCATTAGCGCAAAGAGTTCAAATTTGGTAGTTTCATTTAGCGAATTTGTTAAAATGCACATATTTATTACATTGACCATATTTTTGTGTGATTATGTATTGAATATCACTTTGAACGTTATCAGAACAAAGTCTGCAAGAAATTATATCTATAACCATTTTTTCTAGCATGTTTAAGGCGTAAATATATATACAAGTGATACAAATAATATTGATGTCGGATTCTCGGATAAATAGCTTAATGAGGTAGTTTTATGGTAATTCAATCAAAGACCTAATTATTACTTTTTTTTATATCAAGTTACGACGTATATCCGTGAGGCCCCGCCATTTATTGAATTAGTTTAATAAGTAATTTCAAAATTTAAGAATAAAACAAAATAATTAAACTAAATATTAAAATTAAAACTAAAATTAAACTCTAACAACTATATACAGATATTTACAAATAAAAAATGGGAGCTAGCTCTGCGCCGGATGGTAGGGTGCCCAGAAGGCTGGTGGCATTGCCGCGCTGAATGGCAATGCCAATTCTCTGGGCAAGGAAGTACCCAGCCCTCTGGTCACCCGTAGCATCATTGAGACGCTTCGCTAGCTCCCTAAATATGGAATGTGCTCCGGGTCCCCAAGGCCCGAGGGTCTCCACCCCAAACGGCTCAAACATGCAACCAGAATCAATGGCTGCATATTTGCGCCGTTTGAGGTGCTCGGCCGTTGCGGCGGCCGTCCCGGCCTTGGTCGAGGTCCCTGGGAGGTGGGACTGCGCCAGAGTGTCGACACACGTGGCGTCCCAGACTAGGGGCCGGCCCAGCCTCCAGGGAACAAGAGTCATGCCGTCGGGCCGTTTGCCGTCGTCCCTGGTCAGACCTGTGGGCTCTAGGACGGCTGGTACTCCGGCACTGGTAAAGGCCCGGCGCAGAATGTCGTTAATGCTAGCGTGGCGTGTGATGCGGCCCGCGCTTCTGCTGCAAGACAGACCATGCAGGCCCCTACCAGTGACGGTGGAACCACAGTGACATGTGTGCGGGGCAACACAGACCGCTCCGAGTCGCAGTGCCATCGAAAGCCTAAACGTGTCATTGCTGAGAAGAGTGCCTAGATTTTTGGAGGGTAAAGCGTGTAACCACGCCCCCGACTCCCACTCGGAACAAGCCAGGAGACGAGCACGCTCCACGAGACTGGTGAACGTTTCGTGCAGGTGATCCCGTACCAGAGCGCAGAGCGGCTCATCCCATTGTCGTTGCGAGCAGGGGGTCGTAGGCAGGTCAGTGTTGGGGCAGTTCGCCCTCCAAAAATCTATGGCATCTGTAGCAAAAGAAATTTTGAGATCAGGAGGGTTTTTTAGAATTTTGGCAACTAAATTTTGAGTGCTGTGGATTGATGAAAGAAATGCGGGAAGAGATATAATCGAAATTTTGCGGATCCCAATACCTCCGTGTCTAATAGGAAGGGAGGCTTGGGACCATTGGTTGTAGTCCAAATCAATGTTTATGACTGATGTAAGGGTGGTTTTTATTACATCATCAAATTTTTCTAAAAGGTCGGGGTACATCCAAAGGTGGCTGCAACGAAGGGCATATGTAAATTTTGGGACGAAAAGGCAGTATTTGATTAAAGTGTAAGCCATATGAACATTGATTTGGCGCAAGCGGTCTGAAAACGTAATAAAATTTTGATAATTTTGATTGACAAATGCCGGAAAGGATTCGTCCAGGATGGGTGAACCAAGGAGGTGAAGCGAAGTGCTGTCTATATTTTTAATGCTTGGTGCTATTGCGCGGAATTGCGACAAGGCAGTGTCTTTTTGAGTATATTCGTCTGGAAAGAATATTTCGCATTTTGAAAAATTAAACTCTAGGCCTATTTGAGAAAATTTCTCGGAAAGAGTTTGCAGGTCTTTTAGTACCACTTCGGCATCACCACCCAGGGTACCGTCATCCAAATACCAAACATTAAAGCTACAGCTTAGACTTTCGATGATCGGTTGGATTGCCAAGCTAAACAGAGCCGGACCTAAGGGGTCTCCCTGTTGGCATCCCACGGATGACAGCAGAGAATTATTTTTGAACAATAATTTTGAGGGGGAACTATAACATTGCCAAACAAAGTTGAAAAGCTCTGGTACTTTTTCTTTAACTTGAGCCAGTACGGTACCACGGTCGACTGAGTTAAAGGCGTTTTTTACATCGACTTTTACTAAAACCTCACATTCCCTTCTATCAATGAAAGTTCGTAGAGCGTGCACAGCCGCTTCACAGCCGCCCTTTGAACCAAAACCCAGTTGAATAGGTTGGAAGTAGCCGGTCAACTTGCTTGAAACAGCAGCACAGCAGCATTTCGCAGCTAAGCGACGGTAAGTGGATCCAACTGCTATTGGTCTGATTCCGCCATCTTTTAGAGGTAGAATTAAATGAAATAGATCCAAAAAACTAGTAATTACGCCATTAATTAAAACTGAGCTATTGCTAAATAATACGTTACAACTTCTCGGAGTTTATGATTCAGGGTCAAATGTATCTTTGATAAGTTCGAAGTTGTTACGTATTAAAAATGATAAAATTGTCAATAAAGGTGTAACTGCTAACTTGAGAACAATTAATGGCGTTAAAAATCCTATAGGAATGGTAACTTTAAAGGTAAAGATTTTTGATATGGAACATGACGTTAATGTGTTCGTTATAGATGAGAAAAATTTTGACTATGATTTCTTGATTGGGTTAGATTGCATAAGAAAATTCCACCTCACCCAACATGACACTTTGGAAATTACACAAAATACACAGATAATAGAAAAACAATATAATGAAATAGATAAAAAATCCGCAAAGCTTGAGGAAACTGCGACTCTTATTAACGGTAGGTGGCAAGTACGATTACCGTGGAAGGACGACAAATGCAAATTACCCGAAAGCTTTCCTATGGCTTTCGAAAAACTGATGACTAATGACTTTGCTAGGGATGTGGAGGAGCCGCTGCCGATGCTCAAGACCTGGTACCTTCCTCATTCTGGGGTGGATAACCCAAACAAAAAGAAGCTCAGGCTCGTGTTTGACGCGGCCGCTAAATGCGAAGGTATGTCACTTAATGATCACTTACTTGCAGAGCGAGATTTGCTTTCGTCTCTGTTCGGAATAATGGAACTTCGGCGGATGGCGATGGCGCCACGAAGAGGTTGGCCGCGATATTTGTATTCCGATAACGGTACTGACCTGCGGGGCGCTGATTCGGAATTGAAGAAAGCCGTTCAGGAACTAGATGATGATGTCTTGAAAAGAGAAGCTGCGAACGAAGGAATCCAGTGGTCGTTTATTCCACCCGCTAGTCCCCATTGGGGTGGGGCATGGGAACGTCTGGTGCGCAGCGTAAATACTTCACTAAGAGTAATTTTAAAAGAAAGAGCGCCCAAAGATGAAACTTTGAGCACTCTTATAGCCGAGGTAGAAAATATAGTGAACTGTAGACCCTTAATAACTCACGTATCTGTTGAACCCGGAAGTGATGAGGCTTTGACGCCAAATCATTTCCTCCTCGGTACGTCGTTCAGCTTACCTGTATTAGGTTGTTTTAATGATAACGACTTACATCTCCGGAAGCAATGGCGCAAGTCACAGCTTCTAGCAGATATGTTTTGGCAGCGCTGGGTCAGAGAGTACTTGCCGGTTTTGATACCACGACAAAAATGGAACCAGGAACAGAGGCCTCTGCAGGTAGGTGACCTGGTGCTGATAGTGGACCCTGAAGCTCGCCGGAACGTGTGGTTAAAAGGTGTGGTAAGTCAAAGTATTCCCGGGAGCAGATGGTCGGGTGCGCATGGTTGAGCTGAAGACTAAGTCGGGAACTTTGAGGCGTTCGGCAACACGCGTTGCACGAATCCCAATAGTAAATGAGTGCTGAGCCAGCACTGGGGTGGAGAATGTAGGCGACGGACCTACCAACCTCCGTGCTGCGCGCGTGCTGGCCGGTAAGAATGCCGCGGCCAGCTCGCGTCTTTTGTTTTTGTAAATATTTTTCACTGTGAGTTTTCCTTTGCGAATGGTAGCAACGAATGTTTTGTGTTTTGCACATAGTTTGTATTTTAAATGTGTAAATTGCCTCTAGTTGTATATATTCTGTGTACTTTATGTGTTGTGTAAATACTGTGTAAAAATAAACTGTACATATTAAACTTTTCGCGTATATTTTCGTCATCGGCGGCCCGAATGCCTACAAAAGTGGTCGGATTTTTTATCTATTTCATTATATTGTTTTTCTATTATCTGTGTATTTTGTGTAATTTCCAAAGTGTCATGTTGGGTGAGGTGGAATTTTCTTATGCAATCTAACCCAATCAAGAAATCATAGTCAAAATTTTTCTCATCTATAACGAACACATTAACGTCATGTTCCATATCAAAAATCTTTACCTTTAAAGTTACCATTCCTATAGGATTTTTAACGCCATTAATTGTTCTCAAGTTAGCAGTTACACCTTTATTGACAATTTTATCATTTTTAATACGTAACAACTTCGAATTTGAATCAGTTATTTTCCGTGTTAATATTTTGACTGATTCCATTGTCGACTCATTATAAATATTATTTTCGTCACGTTTACGAACTAAAAATACTATTACTATTTTTAACAAACAAGAACGGCTCTTTTTTTTAACTCGGATTTTTTATCTATTTCATTATATTGTTTTTCTATTATCTGTGTATTTTGTGTAATTTCCAAAGTCATGTTGGGTGAGGTGGAATTTTCTTATGCAATCTAACCCAATCAAGAAATCATAGTCAAAATTTTTCTCATCTATAACGAACACATTAAAGTCATGTTCCATATCAAAAATCTTTACCTTTAAAGTTACCATTCCTATAGGATTTTTAACGCCATTAATTGTTCTCAAGTTAGCAGTTACACCTTTATTGACAATTTTATCATTTTTAATACGTAACAACTTCGAATTTGAATTAGTTATTTTCCGTGTTAATATTTTGACTGATTCCATTGTCGACTCATTATAAATATTATTTTCGTCACGTTTACGAACTAAAAATACTATTACTATTTTTAACAAACAAGAACGGCTCTTTTTTTTAACTATTTTTTTTACCTACTCCGGACAGAAAGTTTGTTGGATTCGAAAATAAAGTATCTTAAAATGATCTAAAG
The DNA here is from genome assembly GCF_910591565.1 of Cydia splendana. NCBI lineage: Eukaryota > Metazoa > Arthropoda > Insecta > Lepidoptera > Tortricidae > Cydia > Cydia splendana. Next base: position 25,711,278 of record NC_085962.1, on the reverse strand, counting down.
AACAGGAATAAAAAAAAATTGCCTATTACTAATTAATGTTTAACGTAACCGTATCTTTACTGGAGTAATGGAACACTATTGTCCTTACATGCCATAGTGCGGATCAGTGTTGGGCATTCAAGAATAAAATCATTATTTGAATAAGAATTTGTAGGAATAAAATCATCTCGATTTTATTCCCGTCAAAAATATTCAAATATTTTGGTCGGGAATAATTCGTATGGGAAAAAATTGAATGAGAATAACATATTCTTAATCAAATAAATATAATCATGATTTTTATTCGAAATAATATTCCACGAATAAAAATGTGGTCTGGGTACCGTATAGGTACTATTAATTGCGTATAGTTAGGTAGATGTAGTAGTAGTTAGTCTCTTGTCTAATTTATACCCAATTTATGGAATAAAATCTTACAAATTGACTGTCGCATAGTTTCAGTAACCGTACTATTTTTAATTTACTAACCAAATCATTAGGTTCAATTTAGTTGGTCTACGGGCCTAGCCAAGATGCCAATCGCTTGCGCCCCGACAACGAAGCGCTTTCTGTCTCTATCATTTACATATTAGTGCAATAGAGAGCCAGAGATAGCGTTTTGTTATCGTAGCGCAAACTATTGGCATGGTGGCTACGCACTCAAGGTGCCTAGCCAAGATGCCAATTTTTGTTTTTATTTTAGTAACCAAATCATTAGGTAAATTTAGCTGTTCTGGGGGCCTAGCCAACATGCCAATCGCTTGCGCTCCAACAACGAAGCGCTTTCTGTCTGTATCACTCTTACATATTAGTGCGATACAGAGGCAGAGATAGCGTTTCGTTGTCGTAGCGCAAACGATTGGCATGTTGGCTACGCACCCAAGGTGCCTAGCCAAGATGACAATTTTTGTTTTTAATTTAATAACCAAATCTTTGGGTACAATTTAGCAGTTCTGGGGGCCTAGCCAACATGCCAATCGCTTGCGCTCCAACAACGAAGCGCTTTCTGCCTCTATCACTCTTACATATTAGTGCGATAGAGAGACAGATACCGTTTCGTTGTAGTAGCGCAAACGATTGGCATGTTGGCTACGCACCCAAGGTGCCTAGCCAAGATGACAATTTTTGTTTTTAATTTAATAACCAAATCTTTGGGTACAATTTAGCAGTTCTGGGGGCCTAGCCAACATGCCAATCGCTTGGGCTCCAACAAAGAATCGCTTTCTTTCTCTATCACTCTTACATATTAGTGCGATAGAGAGACAAAGATAGCGTTTCATTGTCGTAGCGCGAACGTTTGGCATGTTGGCTACGCTCCCAATGTGCCTAGCCAAGATGCCAATTTTTGTTTTTATTTTAATGACCAAATCATTAGGTAAATTTAGCTGTTCTGGGGGCCTAGCCAACATGCCAATCGCTTGCGCTCCAACAACAAAGCGCTTATTTATTAGTGCGATAGAGAGACAGAGAGAGCGCTTCGTTGTCGGAGCGCAAACGATTGGCATAATGGCTAGGCCCCCAGAACAGCTAAATTGTAACCAAAGATTTGGTTATTAAATTAAAAACAAAAATTGTCATCTTGGCTAGGCACTTGGGAGCGTAATATCCAACATGCCAAGCGTTTGCGCTACGACAACGAAACGCTATCTTTGTCTCTCTATCGCACTATATGTAAGAGTGATAGAGACAGAAAGTGCTTCGTTGTTGAAGCGCAAGCGATTGGCATATTGGCTAGGCCCCCTGAACAGCTAAATTGTACCCAAAGATTTGGTTATCAAATTAAAAACAAAAATTGACATCTTGGCTAGGCACCTTGGGTGCGTAGCCAATATGCCAATCGTTTGCGCTACGAGAACGAAACGGTATTTCTGTCTCTCTATCGCACTAATATGTAAGAGTGATAGAGACAGAAAGTCCTGCGTTGTCGGAGCACAAGCGATTGGCATCTTGGCTAGGCCCCCAGAACAGCTAAATTTACTCAATGATTTGGTTATTAAATTAAAAACAAAAATTGTCATCTAGGCTAGGCACCTTGGGTGCGTAGCCAATATGCCAATCGTTTGCGCTACGACAACGAAACGCTATCTCTGTCTCTCTATCGCACTAATATGTAAGAGTGATAGAGACAGAAAGCGCTAAAAACAGCTAAATTGTCCTAATGATTTCGTTATTAAATTAAAAACAAAAATTGGCATCTTGGCTAGGCACATTGGGAGCGTAGCCAACATACCAAACGTTCGCGCTACGACAACGAAACGCTATCTTTGTCTCTGTATCGCACTAATATGTAAGAGTGATAGAGAAAGAAAGCGCTAAAAACAGCTAAATTGTCCTAATGATTTGTTTATTAAATTAAAAACAAAAATTGGCATCTTGGCTAGGCACATTAGGAGCGTAGCCAACATGCCAAACGTTCGCGCTACGACAACGAAACGCTATCTTTTTCTCTCTATCGCACTAATATGTAAGAGTGATAGAGAAAGAAAGCGCTTCGTTGTTGGAGCCCAAGCGATTGGCATATTGGCTAGGCCCCCAGAACAGCTTAATTTACCTAATGATTTGGTTATAAGAATAAAAACAAAAATTGGCATCTTGGCTAGGCACATTGGGAGCGTAGCCAACACGCCAAACGTTTGCGCTACGACAACGAAACGCTATCTTTGTCTCTCTATCGCACTAATATGTAAGAGTGATAGAGACAGAAAGCGCTTCGTTGTTGGAGCGCAAGCGATTGGCATGTTGGCTAGGCCCCCAGAACAGCTTAATTTACCTAATGATTCGGTTATTAAAATAAAAACAAAAATTGGCATCTTGGCTAGGCACATTGGGAGCGTAGCCAACATGCCAAACGTTTGCGCTACGACAACGAAACGCTATCTGTCTCTCTATCGCACTAATATGTAAGAGTGATAGAGAGAGACTATGCGCAACTCTACGGAGGGTCAACGTTTGGTATGTTGGCTAAGCACCCTGATCGGATGATAGAACTAGATAGTGTATAGCGAAACTCTTCAATGTGTACTATACCTAAACTATAGTAACAAATATCAAATCAATCCGACTTTTAAATAGAAGGGTGAAAATCAACTTATAACCGATTGTACTACAAAAATTAACTTAATTCTAAATAACATTTTAATTGAATAAAACCTTAGTTAGAATAGGCCCACTTCTAGAATAATTATTCTGTTTTTTATTCCGCATTTAAAATAAGAGTCACATGATTTATTCACCTTAATTTTATTCTAAAATAACTAGTGCAAGAATAATTCTAATTCAAATCGATTTGAATAAGAATAAAATTTCTGTTTTTATTCTTATTCTTATTCAAGTTAATTTTTGCCCAACTCTGATACTGGGGCAAGTTGAAGGCAAGCGCGCTACAGGAAGAGCCCCTGCAAGATGGTCGGATTCCATAAAACAAGCATGTGCACTGTACTGCGCTGGACGCGGTAGAGTGAGGACGTGTACAGTGGACCCGTGACTATTTTTTATTTAAAATTGACAGTGTTAATTTGTGATTGGCTTGTGTGACTTTTTTGGATTCCTTGTCTCTCTTGAGGCTTTTTTGTGGACTGGCCCCTCCCACTGGGCGGTCCTAGAATGGGACAGATAGTGGTCGGTAAGCGGCTTCTCATCCATTAAGGTGGATGTGTAGGGCTGTCCTGCCGACTAGCCACCAAAAGATGGCGTGATTGTGCACAAATTGCGGATTATCACTATTTCTTTCAAAACCCAAACAATTTTCTAAGATGTGTTAATATTGGCGCAAACAATAAAAAATATTACGTCTAAATCGAAATATATTCCACTCAACAGTGTCTCATTTCATCAAAATCTGACAAAACTGCAAAATATTGCAATTTCATGCATTCACGCACACTACCATATCCCCCAGTGTCAGTCTTGTGACCATTAAGCCAAAACAGACTAGAGGTCGCTAGTACAGAAGATGGCTTTTCTGATTACTCTCATTAGCTAACTAGGGACAAAAGTGTAAACTAGATGGCGCGGTGTAAGAGATGAATTTTTTTGCAAGATTAATTTAAGGGGGCTGTCCATAAATTACGTCATCGATTTTTGACGATTTTGGACCCCCCCCCCCCCCTATAATCATCCAAAAATCATGCTTCAAATGACCCCATTTCCTCCTACTTCATGCTACCGTCATCCGATGTCCAGACCCCCCCCCCCCCTAATTTGAAATGACGTAATTTATGAATAGCCCCTAAGGTAAAGGCGCATCCAGACGAACTGAATTTAGCACCAGAATGGGCGGATTGTCTATGGTCACGGACGGTATATTCTGTAAGGCCTCGACAGACCTTGCTACAAATACCGGAATGGAACGGAAATCACATGCAATTATCGGTGAGGTATATAGAGGTCCATACAATAAATTCGTGACCGTATGCAGACCTTTATTATTCTTTTGTGCTCGACGCTGCCTTCGACTGCCATACATTTGTTATACTACCTACATAAGCAATACCCACATTATATGCACGTAGCGTACGTTTCGTGGCTCCTGGCCGAGGCGTTAGCTTGGTCCGATTTTAAGCTACCTACATTCCAAATTGTAAATTTCAAAGGTCACGATTACATACTTTCTACAATGTTTGTTTTCACACCGCAATGAATGATGAGTGTTTCCAAATGGTCCAAAAGAGCTTTTTCCAAAAAAAAAATAGACCTGAGTCTCACAGACCCTATATATTATAATAATTTGTTTATCTAGTTCTTCCAGCTCAAAATCACTGGCATATTCAATCCTGATAGTAAAAAAATCCTCCAAATATTTGTGGCTTTCCATTACAAATGGGTCCTTATACTTCAAGTGCAATAAGGTCCTTTCCAACTGAAATTCTTATAAAAAGGTTCTTATTGCACATGAAACATAAGGACCATTGCATTGTCTGAATGGAAAGCCACATTTGTATGGAAATTGTAGATTCCACTAAGTAGGTACGTCAAACCATGAAGTTATATTGTTTAAACTGGAGCGAGTTGTCAGTTTTTTTGCCATACTAATTTGAACCTTATCACCGAGACAGAATGTTGTTCGTACCAGACTAGAGAAAACGGTCCACATGAGATAGAAAAACCTGAGCCCTGTGTCTCACTCGCACATGTTGCCAATGTTAAAAAGATACCATTGTGATAGAAATTATATCAATATACTACTGAAATTCATTACCTTCTTATACTATTTTAGTGCTATATTCTAATTACAGTTCTGATATCTTTTAAGTAATTTGTTAATTATTATGATGTTAATATTATTAACTGATTAAGCCAAGCATGTGCGCAACAAAAAAAACAGTAAATTGAATATGGTAGAAATTGTAGTAACTTTGAATATTAATTGGTATCCCCAACTTGATGACGATTAGGGTCACCATGATGTCGGTACGATTTGGATCGGTCTTACAAAATTGTTATTTCCTACTTAATGTAAAAATAACTTTACCTAAATAGTAGTAGTAGTAGTAGTAGTAGTAGTAAAATACTTTATTGTACAAAAAGAAACATAAAACATGAAAGAACACACATCATTAGTACAAAGGCAAAGGGTAGTATACTAATAAATAAATAAAGATATACTTATTTTGGCATGTTTAATTATTCGGTTCACGTAATGAGAGCTACATAATTGCCAAAAATTAAATCCGAAGTCCTTACATTACAGATTGGACATTACAGACTCATATTTTTATACATAGTATTTAATTACTGGAACGTTAATTCTAACTATTTATATATATGTAATCGATTCTATATAGGTTGGGCCGACATTTCCGTCAGTATACAAAAGCGGCAAATTTGAAAATGTTGTTTCAATTACAGATCTACGATGACGCTAACGCTTAAAGAATAGCTAAAGTATGCAAAAGGGAAGTCATCACGTATATGAACACACCATGAGTATGATATTGATAGTGATAGGTATTTTGTTAAATTATGAATTATGAAGAGCATAAATAGTGTAGAATGCCGGTTTACACAGTTAAATGTAAGTTTTTATTTCGTCGTGTGCTAATATTTTATCATTTTAGTCAATAATCAAGATAATTTCGTGTAAAAACATAAATTGTTACGCTACGCCTAGGGCTTCACAAAATGACTAGTATCGATAACCAGTGGGCATAGTAATAATATAAATTTATTTGCGTTGCAAGTGTTGAAAGTAGGAATTAAATTCGCAACGAGTGGTGATAAATTAAAACACGACCGAAGGCAGCGTTTTTAATCGATACGATTTGCGAATTACCAAGTACAACTACAACGTTTTACCCGACCCTGGATATTTGTCTCGCTCTCTCTTATAGCTGTCTTTGATAGAAATAGAAAATATTTATTTGGCGTACAAAAACATACCTACATTACGGTAAGTACACCATAAAGTTAACAATACAGTAAACATACACCAAATAGGATGCCGCTCAGCATAAGCAGTGTCTGTAAGACACTACGCTGGTTTTCACCCAATACGTACGATGGACGTACGGCGGACCACCTTCCTCACAATAAACCACGATCGCATTGATCGCGATCCAATACGCCCATCCCATCTGTAACAGCTTTTATAACGACTAAAAGCTTTATAACGACTAAATTAAGTAAGGTTGTGTGAAGCGTTTTACAGAAGAGAAAAAAACTATATCCATCTCTTTTCTGGGGCAATTATACTAGCATAGGGTAAATACAGTATGATTCTCTCTGATTATGCACGAATGAGAAAAGATCCTGGCCAAACTATACATTCCATCTTATGCTAATATCCCACATTCATATGACTTATGGTCACCCTAATTAGAAAGAGATGGAGGGCTCAGGTTTGACCTCTCATGTGGACACACTTTTTGGCCAGTGTACACTATCCAGTTTACTCTCTACGTCCGTGCGTCAAACACGTACAAGTGAAGTACTAAAACGTGACGTAATGGAACGGACATCTCGGGACATTTTTTTAAGTGGTAGTACGGAATGCTGACGGTGTAGAATGAGCCCAAAAATGTGCATGGACACAAAGTTAAATTTCAATGCAGAACTGAAATATTCATGTTTTAGTTTAGGGGAAAGTACCTACCTAACCTAATGCAAGCTTTAAAGCTACTATTCCATCCGCTTACCGAGAGCTGTATATAAGCTGTATTAAAGTTTATTTGTATACTATAAGCTGTACAGTTAGGCTGTACAAAGGGTGTATAAGCGCTTATACAGCCCTTATAAGTAAAAAAAGGGCCCAAATTATACAGCCTTTGGCGTTATTAGAGCTGTAGAGTAGCTGTATAATCAATACATAAGCTGCATAATAGCTGCATTACAGCTATATTTCGGTGTAACAGGAAACCTTAACACTACAGATAATCTCTTATAAGTACGATATAAGAATATAAGTTTTAAATAAGTTATAAGAAAGAATTACAAGAGAATAATAATCATTTAAGAAACTAAAATGTCTTAATCTTGTTCATTCGTAATATAGTAATGGCGACAATAAAGTGTTATAGTGGATGGTAAAAGTAAAAGTAAATATTATACAGGACTTGAATGGAATTTTACATTATTGGTAAGTGCGGATTATTATTTATTGTGAACCTGTGTATCTTTTCTGGCAAAATATTTACGCACCTGCAAAATAACAAAGAGAAACCACAAGGAAAATATCAAAAATCGGTAAAGTTACTGTTTGTTTTTAAGGTTAGAGTATCAAAAATATTTATAAATATTAATTCTAAGGCTAAACAATTTATTTTAGCTGGTAATCATAACACGGCGTTAGTCTGCTAAATATTTGCAAGTATTTCTTTAATTATATTTACAAGTACGTTTTTTTTTTATTGTAAAATGGCGACAATTTTTAAACGGCCTACAGGATAGTTGGAGAGCATTATAATCTTAGTAGCTGTGCTGTGTAATAAATGGAGTGTCTTTTACAGCTTTTGTAATTAAAACAGCTTTATAATAGAATATTTGTATTCGTTTGACTGTATTTCGGTTCTCCGTACATAAGTTATAATTCTCTTTAGAGATCCGTATAACAAATAAAAAACCTGTACTGTAACTGTCATTCATTAAAAACATTCGTAAAAACTAAAAAACTAAAACTAGTGCCTACGTCAAATCATGGGATTAGTTGTCAAGCGGACCCCAGGCTCTCATGAGCCGTGGCGAAATGCCGGGATAACGCGAGGAAGAAGAAGACTGTAACTGTCATATATTCCTTTAGTTTTATAATACACTTATTTTCAGAAATCATTACACTACTATACTTATACGAGTGTAAAATTACGCCAAAAGATTGTTATAAGCCACTCTATCAGTAATACAGAAAAAAGCTGTACTATAGCTGCCATTTATTCATTTGGTTTTATAATACCCTTACAGACAGAAGCTATACAACTACTATTGTTATAGGAGAGTAAGATTACGCCATAAGAAATAGCTTTAAAACGGGGTTGACAGATACATTTGTACAGCTAAAAGTGCCAAGTGTTACTACAATACAGCCTGTATACAGCTTTTACGATAGAATTAGCTTGTAGTCTCTCACAACACTTTTAGTTTTATAGTAGATTTTTTATATTCTGATAAAGCACCCCATGCTTCCGCAGAATCCTTTATAATGATTTTATACAGCTTGAGCTGTATAATGTCTGTAAAGTACCTTTTATACAGCTTAAATCTTTTCTGACACTCTTATACGTCCCTTAAATCACTCTAAGTTCTTAATTGGCTGCTATATTGATGTTGCCGACACTTCCATGCTACTTGGGTGGCTAGGCACTCAGTTCACACTACGTTGGACAGCGGTGAGAGAAACTCAATTCCCTAGTACTCGCCCGATATTTGTTTTACTCTGCCTGCTTATTAATTAACGATTGATCCGACTTTCCTTCTTCAAAGAATAAGTATTTCAAGTTAATTACTAAAGTGATACAAAAAGCTTAATATCACTAATAGATATTAGAAGTACTTATACATGCAGAGTGTAGTCTAGTCGACAAGTTCAAAATGGTGAAAAATAGAGATACTACTAAAAATACGTGTGAAGCGTTTATTAGAACACAAAAAAAATCAAAAGTTATAGACATAAAAGGCGGAAAAGAGAAGATACCGTCAACCGGGATGAATAGGGATGATAGGGGTGATAGGGAAGGTCTTCTAATAAGACCGCGTTTTCGCGTAGCAGCACGGGATATGGTAGCTGCTCTCACTGACCCAAGAAGAAAATCCACCCTGTATGTATACCTTTTCGTTGCCTGACCTAATATTAAGTAAGTTTCAATAATTGGTCAATGCACAAATTTATAATTCTTACGTGCTATTTAGTAGCTACTTCATAATACCGCATGAGTTTGTGCCGCACCATAACGATAGTACCTTGTAGTCGACCGGGGTACCACATTACGATATTATATAATAATAGTAGACAGTATTAACAGATTCTGCCCCATGTTCCGGCCCTGCCCAACCTTACGTGTAGCAGAGGAAGAAAGTTGGAAAGGGGCAGAATCTGTGAATACTGTCTACTATAATATAATAATGTGATACTCCGCTCGACCGCAATGGTATAATGGTTATATATTTTTTGATTCATATATATTTTATATAATTGTCACAAGATTTAAAAGAATTTTGGGTAATTCTTAACAGGAAATGAGTTCTGTGTCGAAACTTCGTAACAATTGTCATGTTTCTTGTGACAATTGTCATTAGCTTCGCCAAATAAGTACCTGCCTACTTATTTATTGTATAATAGTATGCTGACTAGGTATTTTTTTACACTTAAATTTCATAGTTTTTTTTAATATTTACTTATCTTGAAAAAATTAAAAACTTCGTAATGTTGATTGATCAAGTGCGGGCTAAGCGTATTCAGTGCACTCCGCGAGCTCTTGAGATTTGCCTCAAAAATGGCGTGAATGGCCGCTAAGACCGAAATACTTGTTTTTAAATAATTATGTCATGCGTCGCCGGTTTGGGTTTGGATATGTATATGTAGGGCACATACTGACTGATACCATGGACAATATTGTATGTATGGCCATGGGACAAAACGGAAACGTACACATGCATTAGGGTATTTAGAGCCAGTAGACAGTATCATAACAACCGGTGTAGTGGTAGTGGTTACGAAGAAATTAACTAATTACGATTTTTTACTTTGGAGCAGCCTGTATGTGTTAGTAGCTCCTGAGGTAACCTTCTTCGACCTTTCTGATTATCTTTCTTATTTATGACACTAATAAGATTCTGACTTTTAATAAACGTCATTATTGCCGCACATTTTCGAACAAATTGTTAAAAGCACTGCCAAGGATTAATACAATACAGGGTATATTGTTTCAAATAAATAAATCATTCATTATACATACCACATGCTACAAAGTATATTTCAGAGTTTTTCAGGGCGAAACATTATTCCATACTTTATTCATTTTAGGCCCTGGGTAATGTTTAAGTAATCATAACTATTACAACACAGTAAACTAAAGAAAATAAAAGTATTTTCTTATTGTACTATTAAATTAAAAAAAAAAAACATGATTTTACCAAATTTGAGTATATTTACAAATAGGTACTTATTTTTTTCATTTTCACTGGTTCTGTTGTGGCCAGGTGATATTTAGGAGTTCACTCCCGTAGGCAGGATATCGGTAGCGGATGTTTGTGTTTGATGATCAGCTAAAAAGGATCAAAATAGACAATATTAACTAATAAGGGATGAGGATAATAAATTTTAAGAAAATCTAGTTGAGACTGGAATAGTTTTAAAGTTACTTAAAATGAAATTACTATACTTAAGTTTTTATATTATTTACAATTAATAAGCTTATTTATTTATTGAATAACATTTATACAACTTTATAACAAAACACTAACACTTATATAAAAAAAAAACAATTAATTAAATTTGCCCTGTTACTATGTACCTATGTTAGTTAGTGTATCTAGGTCAAATCTTGGAAGCTAAATTTAGGCTTACGGCTCGATTCGGAAAATGAATTAGATTTCTACTAGACTTCAACAAGTTACAATACGGATAATTTAAAGATATTTGTAAGGTAGATATGTCAAAGGTCATTGGGCGTTTTGTTCGGACATATGACCCACAGCGTACACAAACGAAATAGGGCTAGGTATGTAGGTAAATGTATCTGCTACCCACTGGTATGAGTCGCATTCTTGCAAGACATGGGAGAATTGAGAAAAAAATTAAAATCATTTCTTATCATTATAGCATTTTTGCAATGAATTAAGTCAGAACTATTGGAATTATTTCAAATATACTTTGAATAGCTGCTGTTAGATTGCGTTGCTGTTGTTATATTGTTTAATATCAATAGGAACAAAAATAAAATCCAGTTCTAAAAAAAACAATATTTTTATTCTGCTTGATCAAAATCAATTGTTAATTCGTCTAAAAAGGCAGCAGCAGGCGCGTCAATCACTTCTTGATGCCTGGCCCACGATAAAAAATAGACTACGCTTGCAGCATGTGCACAGCTTCCGACGGTTTAGGCGGAGTATGTCACTTTCTTAAGAGGGCACTTTCGAGTTAGGTCACGTTCTAAGGACGTCACTTTCTGAGGTCGTCACATTCTGAGCGCGTCACTTTCTGAGAACGCCACTTTTCGTGGGCGTTACTTTCTGAGTACGTCACTTTTTTATACTAAGATTTAAGCGTATACTTGCACGAACAATGGATACCAGCAATCAGCTGTACGGCATACGGCCGCTTTTATGTATGACATATATAGGTTAGGTTAAAAAAAAAAAAAAAAAAAATAGCAGCCACCAGCCATCTAACCAATAATAGATACCAATAAGCCTGGGCAGGAGCCTCAAACAAGCAGGTAAATTAGAGAACACAATACAAGAAATGACAAGGCTGAAGCTCGATATATTAGGGCTCAGTGAAATTAAGTATCCGGATAATGGTACTATAATTACAGACGAGGTCACTTTATACTACTCGGGGAACCCGGCATCTGATAAAAACCACCACCATGGCGTCGGAATCCTGGTTAAAAAGGAGCTTACAAAATATATCACCAACTTCCTGCCCTTTTCAGAAATATGCATGCTTCTACAAATCAGTGGTCAACCTTTCAACATCAGCTTAATACAGGCGTATGCACCGACCGCAGATAAGGATGATGAGACAATAGAGGAGTTTTATAGACAGCTAGAGGAAATTACTAGAAGTATAAAGTCGCAAGATATAGTAATCATATTAGGAGATTTTAACGCTAAGGTCGGGAAAGGATCAGTGGGAAAGGTGGTAGGAGAATTTGGCCTGGGAAATAGAAATGTAAGAGGGGACAGGTTAATACAGTTTTGTGAGGAAAAAGAACTTGTGATTGCAAACACATGGTACCAACACCCACCGCGACGACTATACACGTGGACCTCGCCAAAAGATAACTCGGAACAAATTGTTAGAAATCAAATAGACTATATACTGGTACCCACAAGATTCAGAAACGCAGTTATTAATGTTAAGACATATCCTGGAGCAGATGTAGGATCTGACCACAACCCTGTAGTAGCTAAATTCAAGTTTAAATTAAAACAATTAAAGAAACCAGCACGCAGTAGAGTTAACTTTGATCTGTCTAAGCTTAAAAATGAAGATACGAAGAATAAGGCCAAAGGGTACTTAAATAATGAAATATACAAAATAGTATCTACCGATTCGCAATTTAACATTGAACAAGAAGTCGAATCTAAATGGGAAAAATTGAAGAGTATAATTTTGAACACCGCTAAAACACAACTTGGGTACTCTAAAAAACCTGAACATACTAATGAATGGATCACGGAAGATATACTTAATTTAATGAAAGAAAGAAAAGAATATAAATATACAAATAAGAGTAAATATAAAGAACTGGATAACATAATTAGAAACAAAATAAGGAAAGAAAGAGATACATATCTAAGAAATAAGTGCGATGAAATTGAAAAGCTCGATGCCAAACATGATAGTCTTAACCTATACAAAAAAATTAAAGACTTCACAAAAACTAACAGGAAAAATATTATTAGTAAACTATATGACGATCAACATAATTTAGTTATAGATAGAGATGAACAGGGCAGAACGTGGGAACAATACATAGAAAAGCTATTTTATGACAACAGAACGGATTTTCGCAGGGACACTACCGCTAACGACGCTGTGGAAGGTCCGCCAATAATAAAATCGGAAGTTTTGAAGGCCATTCACAACCTAAAAGATGGAAAAGCAGTGGGGCCCGATGATATATTTGCCGAATTACTCAAATTGCTCGATGATAGTAATGTAATGGTGATGGTTAGATTGCTTAATTTAATATACGACACCGGAATAATTCCTAACGACTGGCTAAAATCTACTTTCCTACCTCTTCCAAAAAAACCCAATGCTAAGTACTGTAGTGACTATAGACTAATTAGCTTAATGAGTCATGCACTTAAAATTCTACTAAAGATAATACACCAAAGAATCTACAACAGAATTGACAATAACATTAGCTCTACGCAGTTTGGTTTTCGCAACGGTCTTGAGACTAGGGAAGCATTAGTGTCTATTCAGGTACTGATACAAAAATGTATTGAACACAAGAAAAACATCTATGTATGCTTCATCGACTTTGAAAAAGCGTTCGACAACGTCAAACATGATAATTTAATTCAACTATTAGAACGTACTGACATAGACGAAAAAGACAAACGAATACTGAAGAACTTATACTGGAACCAAACAGCTAACATAAAGGTAGGGCAAAAACATCATAAAGACCTAAATATTCTAAAAGGAGTGCGACAAGGATGCATTCTGTCTCCAGCTCTGTTTAATTTATACTCGGAATATATATTTCAAGAAGCCTTGGAAGAAGTACACATAGGAATCAAAATTAATGGTACAATCATAAACAATCTAAGATACGCAGACGACACAGCAATAATAGCCAATAATATGAATGAGCTAAGTTATTTATTAACACTACTAAATTCAAAATTTGAACAATACGGATTAAAAATTAATATATCTGAGACTAAATATATGATAATTAGTAAAAAACCTGAAAATGATGAACCCCTGAATATAAATGGAAAACCAGTGGAAAGGGTCACCAAATATAAATACTTGGGATGCTGGCTCAATGAGAAATGGGACCCAGAAATGGAGATCCGCATAAGAATAGAAATGGCCCGGAGTGCCTTCATAAAAATGAAAAAATTATACATAAATAAAGATATAAATTTAAACCTGAGATGGAGACTAGTTAAATGTTTTGTATTGCCAATTCTGATGTATGGAGTAGAAGCATGGACCCTAAATAAATCTTTAATCAACAAATTAGATGCCTTTGAAATGTGGATATACAGGAGAATGCTAAGAATATCGTGGGTAGATAAAATATCAAATAAAATAGTATTAGACAGAATGAAAAAGACAAAGGAAGTCGTATTGACAATCAAAAGAAGGAAAACAGCATATTTTGGACATATCTACAGGAACACCAAATATGCGTTACTAAAAAATATTATTGAGGGAAAAATTGATGGAAAAAGAGGTAGAGGAAGACCCAGAACATCATGGTGCAATAATATAAGGAGTTGGACCGGTATTACGGACGCTACCACTCTGGGCAGAGTGGCGGAACATAGAGAGGACTTTCGCATGGTGATCGCCGACATCCGTTAGGATATGGCACGTTGAAGAAGAAGAATATACAGGTTGTTTTTTCAGTCGCCATTGAAGGGTAATATGAATCTATAGACGATAACGGGCGTCTGAATCCAAACGGCAACGACAGTTTCCTGTTATCGTCTATAGATTCGTATTTCCCTTCAATGGTCACTGAAAAAACATTCTGTATGTCATACATAAAAGTGGCCTTATACCGTACCGCTAATATAATTTCTGGTATCCATTGTTCGTGCAGGCGCACGGTGCACGTGCATGCTAAAAAAGTGACGTACTCAGAAAGTGACGAACTCCGAATGTGACGTCTTCAGAAAGTGGCGTTCTCAGAAAGTGACGTACTCAGAATGTGACGACCACAGAAAGTGACAAACCCAGAATGTGACGTCCTCAGACAGTGACGTCCTCAGAAAGTGACCTAGCTCGAAAGTGACCTCGTAAGAAAGTGACATACTCCGCCTAAACCCTTCCGACGGTAGTGCGATGGCCTTGTATACACGAGCAGTAATAGTTTTGAATACTATTTCTTCCAATAACAACACACAACACTAACACTATCTCGTACACATACTGTTGAATAACTTTTTTCTGCCGGTTGATACATAAAAAAATTTACATATTTAAAAAAGTGAGATTAAATTCTCTATTTTAAAACTAGTTTGGTCTCTGTACGGGAAAGTTCATAAAGCGGGTCAAAAACGCCCAATGACCTTTGACGTTTCCGCGATTCTGGAGGTCCTCTTGAGCGATTTCGACAAGTTATGACTTAGATATCCAAGTCACATCTAGTCGATATCTAATGTAGATCTAGTTGATATCTAAATCGTTGCAAGATCTTGTGATTATCTCGAAATCCGAATAGGCCTGTTACTTCCCGATTTCCGATTGAGCTGAAATTTTGCATTAATATGTAACTTGGAGGTTATTCCCACTAGTTACCACCATGTTGTTACCACCATCGAACTTTCCGTTTTGGTTTCTTGTGAACAATATGATAAATAATTATTACAGCAGCAGCTGCACGACGACGTACGTCCATGGTTCCTGAGTACAACCTGGTCGATCGTCGGATTGCTTGCCGCGCGCGGCTGCCGCGCTATAATTCAAGATGGTGCCAAAAATGGCTCGCGAGCCAAAATACAGATTTGCCGCGGTCGAACAATGCTTGCGCGGCCGCCGCGCAATATCGAGACGCGGCTTAAGAAAAAGTGACCAAGGCCTCCAGTGCCCCGGGGTGGAATCGAACCAGCGTCCTCTGCTAGGTCACGGCGGCAAGGGCGAATTTTTCTATGTACAGTCGACGTCTTTGATATGTTTACATTTTTCGCTTTATTACAAGGGAGTAAGGTGCAAACATGTAAACATATCAAAGACGTCGACTGTATGTACATATTATTATATGTTTTAATGTTTGTTATTACCTATTTTAATTTGTTTGACATGCCTAGGATTAGTTTGTTATTTTAGAATAAGAATTGCTGTGCCCTTACAGGGTCCATGTCACTGTACTCGAAATTGTATTGTAACACCTTTATGTAGCAACATGGAAATGCAATACACAATAAACAATGATGATCGGCCTAGCCTAGTCAAAAAGAATCTGAAGTAGATATGCATGATGCAGTTTGGCAGGACAGGACCAGGTGCAAAAAAATATAAAGAATTGAATACGAATGTCACACATCGTGACAAACCATAAACGTTTATCGATTATATTATATATTCATATACATATTTATACTCGCGCACGAAGGGTTCCGTACCATTAGGCCGGCGCCCCACTGCTGCGCACGCTATGTACACGACCCACGTTCCTATTAGTAGGAGATCCCACATATATGGTCGACCTTCACCAACCTGTCTGACGGATGAAACTATGAAAATATGAAAGAAAATATGTTCCAGAACATAAATAAGGGGTCATCCATTAATTACATCACACGTTTAGGGGGAGGGAGGGGGTCAAGAAAATGTGACATGTTGTGACAAGGGGGGGGGAGTCACAAACTTTGTGACGTCACTTTAACTTCATCAGTAACCGAAAATTTAATTAAATTATTTTATACGCCAATATACATTTAAATAACAAGTTTTAGAAACGATAATCGTTTTTATTCGTTTAATTTTATTTCTTAATCAGTTTTGGGTTATAAAATTACTAATATTTCTTTTGTCAAAAATATTTTGATAAAATATTAAATAAATATTTGCCGATTTCGTTGAAGAAATGCGACGTCACACCAGGGGGGAGGGGTTTGCCAAATGTGACCAAGTGTGACAAGGAGGGGGGAGGGGTAAAAAAACCTAGAAATTCGTGTGACGTAATTAATGGATGACCCCTAAATAGGGTTGCCTAAAGAAATATGGTCAAGGCTATTTTTAAAAAACTTTTGAAATTAAAAAAAATTTTTTGTCAAATTTCATTGATTTGTCTGACGAACGAAATAAGTTTCAATGGAAAGTATACAACTTGTACAACATAAATAAACTAGGTTGCCTATCTTTTTCCGGTCACTATTATGTGGTTGCCGTGTTTAAAGAGGTGATTTTATATCGATAATTGCACTCATCTGTCTGACGCTTGAATTATACATCAAAATGATGGCAATTTTATTGCAAATACAATGGTATAGGGTTGCCTGCGAAAATCCGGTCACAAATAAGGGTTGCCAGGCTTTTAAATAAAATAAGAAGGGAAGACTTTAGCGATAACTCATAAACGGCTTAACTGATCAAGTTTGTTTTAATTTTATTTGAATGAGTTTTTTAGGCACTATTTTCATGATTTTTTTCATATTTTTTGTTTATATATATTATATTGTTTGCATATTTATCCAACGACATGTCACACTATGGGATTGAAGCGAAAAAAATGGATACATACATTTTTTTCTTTTTCTTCGGTTGATACCTATGTTGTGATATGTCATTTGATATGAATTTTAAAATGAATAAGGTTCTTCAAAAATTTTTTTTTGATAAAGTGAATATTTTAGGAAATAATCGCTTCGAAAGAAACAAAATGTATGTGAGGATTTTTTTTTTCGTTTCAACCCTATGGTGTGGGGTGTCGTTGGATAGGTCTTCCAAAATTAATAGGGGTTTTGGAAGAACATTTTTTTGATTAAGTGAATATTTTCGGAAATAATCGCTTTGAAAGAAACAAAATGTGTGTGACAATTTTTTTATCGTTTCAAACTTATAGTGTGGGGTGTCGTTGGATAGACCATTCAAAATAAATAGGGGTCTATAAACAACATTTTTTGATAAAGTGAATCATTTCGGAAATAATCGTTTAGAAAGAAAAAAAAGGCTTATCCTTCTAACTTTTGAACCATTCGTCCAAAAAATATAAAAAAAATCATGAAAATTGTGCCTAAAGAACTCATTCAAATAAAATTAAAACAAACTTGCTCAGCTAAGCCGTTTATGAGTTATCGCTAAAAGTCTTCCCTTCTTATTTTATTTAAAAGCCTGACAAGCCTTATTTTTGACCGGATTTTTGCAGGAAACCCTATACCATTGTATTTGCAATCAAATTACCATCATTTTGATGTATAATTCAAGCGTCAGACAGATGAGTGCAATTATCGATATAAAATCACCTCTTTAAACACGGCAACCACATAATAGTGACCGGAAAAAGATAGGCAACCTAGTTGATTTATGTTGTACAAGTTGTATACTTTCCATTGAAACTTATCTCGATCGTTAGACAAATCGGTGAAATTTGACGAAAAAATGTTTTTTCATAAATTTATTAAAAATAGCCATGACCATATTTCTTTAGGCAACCCTATTTATTTATGTTCTGGAACATATTTTCTTTCATAAAATATAAGTTTCATCCATCAGACGTATTGGTGAAGGTCGACCATATATGTGGGATCTTAGACCATATACAAAATTTCGTGGGCTTGCCCACGGTTTGTATTAAAACGTGGGCCGTGGATGTAGCGTGCGCAGAAGTAGGGCGCCGGCCTTAAGCAAAAAACGGAAAAAGAATCACGTTTGTTGTATGGGATATCGACCCACTTAAGTATTTATTATATTCTGTTTTTAGTATTTGTTGTTATAACGGCAACAGAAATACCCGGAATGGTGGTGTGGTCTGGCCTAGTGGGTAGTGACCCTACCTATGAAGCCGATGGTCCCGGGTTCGAATCCTGGTAAGGGCATTTATTTCTATGATGATACAGATATTTGTTCCTGAGTCATGGTTGTTTTCTACGTATTTAAGTATTTATATATTATATATATCGTTGTCTGAGTAGGTACCCACAACACAAGCCTTCTTGAGCTTACCGTGGGGCTTAGTCAATTTGTGTAAAAATGTCCTATAATATTAAATACATAATTTGTATGAAAATTTCAACTGTCGGACGACAACGGAAGACGGACGGACGATCAAACGGACAGCGGAGTCTTAGTCTTCGCCGTATTCCTTGAAAGGGGTTATTCTATGGGTCATTTGCAATGATTTAAGTCCAGTCAACCAGGGGTCAAAACTCATTGGTTTTCAAGTTATATGAGTTTTTAGTTTTTTGTTTACAAAACCCGCCTTTCGACTAAAGTGGTAATTGTGAAAAAACTACTCAAATTTGGACGTAAAAAAACATTCACCTAATAGCCAATAAACTACTGATTACGTGAAATAAAAAAAGATTGCCAAAACTTTCCAAAATTTTCAAAAAAAAAGGATTTGAAGTCACAATGTTTTTGTAATTTTCCCCAAACTTTGTAACATTTTAAGGCCTTACTTTTAAAAAAAGTATGACACTTTGCGTACAAAATACAGAAATGAGTTCCTCAGTTCCTCAGCTTTCCAAAAAAGTACGAATGTCGACATTTTCTCTTAAACTTTTTAAAATAATAATAATAATAGCAGAGCAGGTAGGTACCGAAGACAAAAAATGCTTACGTAGAAACTAATTACCGTAATGACTTACGTACATTTACGTACATTTACGTACTTACCGAAAATGTAAAATAAGTTTATGGCAAAAATTTCATTTTTGGTACAAGCTTTTATCGCTGACTGTACTTTTCTTACGACAGACAACTAATACTCATTCTAAATTCTAAAAACCCCTAACACAATTAGGTTGCGTTGTTTCATCACAGAGTTCCTATGGCCACCTCCTGTCTCCATCATCAGATCAGTTCGACAGTACCATATTATTGTATTGTCATCAGAACTACATACAGCTGTCAATTTTCATGACGCTACGATCCTTGGAAGATGGTTCAATTAGTTACCTTAGATTCCATTACATAGTTAGTTACATACAGGTCGAGAGTTCCTATGGCCACCTCCTGTCTCCATCATCAGATCAGTTCGACAGTACCATATTATTGTATTGTCATCAGAACTACATACAGCTGTAAATTTTCATGACGCTACGATCCCTGGAAGATGGTTTAATTAGTTACCTTAGATTCCATTACATAGTTAGTTACATACAGGTCGAGAGTTCCTATGGCCACCTCCTGTCTCCATCATCAGATCAGTTCGACAGTACCATATTATTGTATTGTCATCAGAACTACATACAGCTGCCAATTTTCATGACGCTATGATCCTTGGAAGACGGTTAAATTAGTTACCTTAGATTCCATTAAGTACATAGTTAGTTACATACAGGTCGACCTAATAAAAGCCTGTTAATGAGTTTTAGTTTAGGCGTCCGTATAAATAAATCCAGCGAGTAAACCACAACCACAATACTCTTGCGTACAATAGTCTAATTTACGGTGAACGGGAAAAAAATAGAGCGGTAGGTAGGTAGTTTGAAAAAACGTATGCAGAAAAACGCACAGCTTATCTATGGAATAAGTACCCTTCACACTCTCGCGGACTTAATAATAATTTATTATAAATGTTATGATCTTATAAATTTGGAAAATCAACGAAAATTCATTTATAATTTATGAATATATAATTTTTATTTAAAATCATTGAAAAATTTTATCACCTTACTACCAATCCCAGTTTTGAACTGATAATTGATTAACGAAAATTCCTAGAAACCCTTAGAAAGCAAATCTGGCCTGACCTCCGATTAGGTAGTTACATGTACTAATGTAGGGATCAAATTTTAACGGAAATGGTTTGTAAGCTAAACTATTACAACATATTTTGTGAATTATATACCCTTACGTTATTACCATCTATTGAGTAAATTAGACACTACTTAGTTAGGTCACCTGTGTTAAAGTGACATCTATGTTGGTTATTATTAAACTGAATCTCGCCATCTTGTTTTACATGGATAGTGTAAAGATCACTCACACAAACACGCGCTTAACTAAAATCTTCGCATTTTTCAAATGGTTTTTTAATTAAAAATATTGAATAATTGGTCATTATTTTTAACTTGGCGACGACAGACGATTATGCACTACCTAAACATCAAGGTTGTAAGTGCTGTAAATCTACGTATTAAGAGAAAATTGACCAATAAAATTGTATGAAATTCGCATAAGGAGAACCACCTTAATTGGTGATACAACAACGAAATATCTGTCAACAATTTTTGGCTAGCCAGACTCTATATTTAAGTCTGTTAGTAGGAGATCCCACATATATGGTCGACCTTCACCAATCTGTCTGACGGATGAAACTATGAAAATATGAAAGAAAATATTTTCCAGAACATAAATAAATAGGGTTGCCTAAAAAAATATGGTCAAGCCTATTTTTGATAATTTTTTTTAAAGATAGCTTGTAATATTGATTGTATATTATGGAAACTAATTTAAAATAGACGTATAAATACACGTTTTAAATTGTTATGTTATTATTTGAACTGAGGAGGAAATAAGTAATATCTATTTATGTCGAATAACATTTAGATGTTGACAGTAACATCGATATATTTGTGTGTCGATAAAATATTTCGCTACATCACTTTCGTTTAGATGCCCCGAGTTATCCCAGTAATCTAATCTTAGAACCTTGATTACTGTCCCATTAGTCCGCCATGGATAAAACAACCGAAAGTGCTAATTTTCTCTTTGTAAGGTAAAGGCACCTACTACCGTGGGTGTCAAATAACTATCAAACGGCGCATATGGCCGTGGTATTTTATGACCAAATCGATCGATTTTCTAAAACATGTATTTTGCACAAAGGAAACCTACGTATTTATTAGTAGTTTACAAACTGACCTATTAGTGCTAGCGTGTGTAAGCTAACTTGGATATCCTTCATGTTTGGAATCATTCCAAAAAAATTATCAAAATACCACGGTATCAGGCACCTTTACCTTAATTTTTAGGCCCAAGATACACTTGTAAGTTTTACTTACGTAAGTAGGGACACAGCTATACTACAGAATGAGAGATGAATATCGTTATTTCATTCTAACAAATAGCTTTGTCCCTACTTACGTAAGTAAAACTTACAAGTGTATCTCGGGCCTTACTGTAACGACACTTGTAGAGAAAATTGTGAGTACCTAAACTTTACATATAATAATGCCTTTCTTATTCTAGATTGTTATTCATATGCGGACCGCTGTGAAGGACTGGATCCGAGGCAATGCTTCAACCTAACTCACACCACTGCCCATAATACCAGTGCATTAGCATCAGACGTGGCCCTGCGGCGGTTACCAGCGGAGGAGTACTTTACGTAAGTTACCGCTCAAGAAATACAAACCTCGCAAGTGAGCAAGTTTACACCAAGTTCAAAGCTAATAGAGGATGCAGGTGTTCACAATTTATAATAGGTAAGTAGCTAGTACTCGTAAGCTACGTAACATATATATCCATAAGATGTTCACAATATTTTAAAACGTGTGAAATGACTTGACAGCGTACAATAAATGTATTTAACAGTTAATTGTTAACCCTTAAATGCGTACTTGCCCAATTATTTAAACTAAAATACTGCGAAAATATGAACAATAAATCGGTAAATGTACCTATTAATTAACTATGGTTGTATTAACTATATATCAAAATAAGTATACAGGAATAAATCGAGTTTATCTAATTATGGATAAAGTTATGTTTTTGTTATTATTCAATTAATGTCATCATCATCATTGGCCTTAAAGTCTATTGCAGACTATAGAAACAGTGTCAAGTAGGGCGACAACGTTATATTATTAGTTCATGGCTGTGTAAGAAAATATGGGCGCGGAAAACACGCCCACGAGCTTGGCAGTTACCTAATAATGAGCCCGTGGCCAGTACTGTCAAGTGACAATAGATGGTAGCACCGACCGGAAAGTCTTATGTTGTTGAGATTAGAGTTTCCGGTGCTACCATCTATTGTCACCTGACAGTACTACTACTTAAAGTACTGATAATTCCGCTACTCGATGCTAGATGTCGACTATGAAAAATACTAATATGTTTGGTGCCAAAACTGATGTATGGAGTGAGCACTCTTGTCTTACTTATATTTCTCTATGCCGTGGCGAACCGATGTCGCTCTGATGACGCTAGGCTCGCTTCCTTGCGAGTGTCTTAAACCAGGCGTCATCGTGAATTTGACGCCGTCGAACACCAGTTTGCACCACTTATGAACCGGTAAGTTGAAGGCTTGCATGTCTCGCTGGCGCAGTCCTTATGCCGTAGCATCGGCTGACCGATGCTTCTCTTGGCATTAGCTATGGCGCCTATAAATTAAGAGCCAACAGGAGTGGTCATTTCTCCATACAAACGTACTCGACTGTTTCCTCCATGGATTTTGATGCTAGAGCTATGATTTTTCAACACAGATTAATATTGTCAATATCTGTATCGGACCTTTTTGCTTTTTTTGATATTTTTGTTTTTTAAGGCGCTATAGGGTCAAAAATGGCAAAATTGGCCTCATTGACTATGCCGCAATGAGAGGCGTAGTATTCAAACTGATAACAATTAGCCAAAAAAGCAAAACGGTCCGACACAGACAATTTCATAATCATTTAGATTTCCAAATTTGGTTACGATTGGTTAAATTTTGGAGGAGGAAACAGTCGAGTACGAAACCTCGATTTTTGAGATTTTTACGCAGGATTTTTCGGCTTGTCCTTATCGCACTAGTTTTAGGAGCTGCTCCGTTAGCGAGACGGGTATATTTACCTAAAATGTTTAAAGTTAATCAGCTCATCATCAACGTCGTTAGTTATCACTACTTATGCATTCACTGAGAGAAAAAACTAACAAAAACACACTTAGAATTACAAAAATAAAACTTAATCCGGGGACAAGGAGAGTCAACTAATAGGAACAAATTGACTTTTGCAATTTCCATTTAGTAGGAAATACAACTTCTATATTTGTAATTTGAAGTATGCTAGAGTAATTTCAGAAATTTGGTTTTGTTATTCCGAGAGGTGCTTTAGCAATATCGGAGGTGATGACGTCATGGGTGAAAACTAACCGTTTTGTAATTCTAAGCGTGCTTTAGCAATATCGGAGACGATGACGTCATAGGTTTTACTAAACTGTACTGCGATTCCAAGCTAGCTGTTGTTATTCTAGAGATAATGACGTCACAGGCAAAAACTAAACTGTTTGCAATTCCTCCGCCCCTAGCAAACGGGCGCCGCGAGAGCATGTCGCGCGCGTGGTAGCTACCCGTCTCTATTTCTGTCTGTATGAATAAAAAAGCATTTGGTAGTATATCTCTGTACTAAAGAGGCACTATAAAAGCCTGTCGAGATATTCTACCCATTCCTTTCTTATTCATACAGTCAGAAAGAGACTAGTAGTTATTACGCGCGCAACATGCTCTCGCGGCGCACCTGTGCTAGGGAGGTTGGAATTGCAAACAGTTTAGATTTACCTTTGATGTCATTATCACTAGAATAACAACAGCTAGCTCGAAGTTGCAGAACAATATATTCCTGTAGACCCCAACTACACAGTAGGTCGCGGGTTAATATGTCCATGGCCCACAATATATCCTAAATTTATTATTTAACTTAAGTATGTTTTAAACAAAGAAGACACGAGACACGCCCGCCCGACATCCGACACAATACTAACTCTAACCAAATGAACGTAGCAAGTAGCTGTGTTGGTATTACAAAACTCGTTTAGTGATTGGTACAACAATGAACATAAACACAACAAGTCTATCTACTAAATACCAGTAAACTTTGTAATGTCGCTATAGTAACAACTGAATTGTTATTTTAAATGGGGTAATGTTATTCCCGCGAACTCGTTTTTTAGATATTACAAAACTATGTAAGTGAGACATTTACTAAAATCATAACTTGAAATCACAGATGCTTTTTTCCAAAAATCACAAACTTTACTAGTAAAAATCGGAGAATTTTAGTAGTAATAAAAATGGATTGTAACAAATACTGAACTTTGTTTAATGCTCCATTTACTAAAGTCTGTTTGCTGAAATTAGATTTAGTATTACTGAGCTGTTTGTAGAAATAAATAAATTTTACAGAAATAGTGAAACTTCCATGATTACTACTAAAACTTCGTTTTTTCCCCAGTACAGAACTGTTTATTAATTCCTGGTGGTGATTTTTCTCTCAGTGTTTAAGAGTTAAACAAGGGATGAAAGCCACAAACGGCTGCTTTCATCCGAGTCAAACACTGTAACGTTAAAGGGGAGTCTACGTCCTTATGTTGGTAGGGGAAGTAAATAAGTACTACCAACTCGTTAGCAAAAATAAATTATTTATTTATAAAACTAAAATTTAAGAAAGGTCGTGGGTGGTCAAGGCCCGTCTAGATTTACGCCCGAGATCCGGTACTGCCCTGGCTGGTCGAGGGTCCGCAGCAGGTGGGTGACACTCGTCAGCACTGAAGAGGAGCAGGGGCGACGGCGGGCGAACGGCTATGGCTCCAACCCTGCCGTCGAGATGGTGGTGAAGGTGCGCTGTTGCTAGGTCGGCCGACGGCGATTTTTAAAATAGAACGACGCACCCAATCAGTGGGTGCGGGGAATCTTTAAAGTACGAATACGTCGAGAAGCATTAATTAAATTACAAAGAAAGGTGTCCGCGCACACCTTAAGAGCCAACAGGAGTGGTCATTCCTCCATACAAACGTAGTCCTCGTTTTCCTCCGTGGTTTTTGAAGCTAGAGCAATGATTTTTTCAACACAGATTAATATTGTCAATATCTGTGTCGGACCGTTTTGCTTTTTTTGATATTTTTGTTTTTTAAGGCGCTAGAGCCCTTCAAACACGGCCAAAATGGCCTAATAGACTATGCCGCAATGAGAGGCGTGGTATTCAAAACTGATATCAATTAGCCAAAAAAGCAAAACGGTCCGACACAGATAATTTCATAATCATTTAGATTTCCAAATTTGGTTACGATTGGTTAAGTTTTGGGGGAGGAAAAAGAGGACTACGAAACCTCGATTTTTGTCATTTTTACGCAGGATTTTTCGCCTCAGCTGCAGTTGTCCCTATCGCACTAATTTTAGGGGCGGAGTCAAGTTTCTAAATACGTACACAGCCAGAAAAGTGATGGGCAATAGTCGACATTTAATGTCGATAATCTAGTGATGTAAGAAGTTATCGATAAACCGTCTTGTGTGAAAATATCTAGATCCTAAGATACAAGGGGTTTTGGGTTGAGAGTAGGGAACACATTTTTGTAGTTATGATATACAATCTATTATGAACTTTTTGATTCTAATATTTCAAATTAGAAATCAAAATCAAAAATATTTTATTGCATGGTTAAAATGGGTTAACAAAATTTTTAGGTACCTACAGGCACGCTTCGTAATTGTCGAGCAATTTAGGGTCCTAGCTGAATTGGTTGTTCCATACTTACTCGTGCTCTATGGAACGTCCAATCACGGAGCGTGACAGTACAAATGATCCATGTTCTGTATATCCTGCCCTACAATGGCGTTAATATTTGGTCGTCATGTCTATACTTCGTTTTTAAGCATTATTGAAAAAAAAAATAGTAAATACTAATATTAACCACTAAGTACATAACTATTACAAAAAAAGCTAAATAATTATACGATTGCATGCTTAAAAAAGACACGTCACCTTCACTCTAATGCTAAACAAACGAAGAATAAGAACTAACAGCGATAAGACCGCCTGTTGCTACCTTTATCTACATTGTAAATCGGTTTTAGGGTTCCGTACCCAAAGGGTAAAACACGGGACCCTATTACTAAGATTCCGCTGTCCGTCCGTCCGTCTGTCACCAGGCTGTATCTCACGAACCGTGATAGCTAGACAGTTGAAATTTTCACAGATGATTTATTTCTGTTGCCGCTATAACAACAAATACTAAAAACAGGATAAAATAAAAATTTTAGTGGGGCCTCCCATACAACAAACGTGATTTTTGACCGAAGTTAAGCAACGTCGGGCGGGGTCAGTACTTGGATGGGTGACCGTTTTTATAAATAATGGTACGGAACCCTTCGTGTGCGAGTCCGACTTGCACTTCGCCGGTTTTTTTTAAATTTGTTTTTATGTTTGTGGTGTAATAAAGAATATTTTAGAGTCAGACCAAGAAAAGTCTACAGCAATTTTGATAGCACACGCAGTGCAAGTGTTATTTATATATCATAATTTCATAGAAGCGACGTTTGAAATAATACTTGCACTGCGTGTTCTATCAAAATCGCTATAGATTTTTCTTGGCCTAACTCTACTTTAAATTACAAAGTAAGGCCTAAATTATAAAATAAGGCCCATCAATGTATTTTTTTTGTGTTTATTAAACTTGATATTTTGTCTATAGTATTAGCGGACATGGCCTCAAAATTTAAACCCGCTTAAGAATCGGGCCTTATTTCGTGCATTATATACAATACTACCCATTTTTGTGTAGTCATTATTTATACTATAGAAGCATTGTTTGAGTAGCCAATTATTTAAACAGTATTTTTTTAAACGGCAACGGTGGCAATATTTTAAGGTCTGGATAATAAGATACAGATCTTAATAAGGATATCAATGTAAGTGAATGTTACCATGACTACCAAACAAACAAATGTGATAGAATTTGCCAGCTGGCATTGTAACATTCAGACAGTTACCTATGTACCTAATCTGAAATATGAATAAATTAGTAATATTTTAAACAGGAAAGTAAACCGAATTTTGGCCTTTTGCTGGACACAATCACAATAGTAATTTGTTTTACAAGAGGGCAAAGTTTATCGCCACCGGTTGATGCATTTGCAGCACCAATGGTAGAAAATGCAAGCTCATCATCAACTGCATAATCGACGTTTGATATGACTATTGAATCCGAGCTTTTTGATCATGAATCATGATAAAACAAAATTTTAGAAGGTCGCAGAATAGTGGATTTAAAATATTTATTTTCTGTGATCTCAAATATCAGGCACGATCATACAAATTGTACATTTGCTGATCTTGCCTTTGTCATTGAAAGACGTAAGGGTTTACACAGAGAATATATATTTAAGTGTAATATGTGCAAAAAAAAGGAAACGATACACTCTGAAGACCCAAAAAGAAAATGTTAGTAAATACTGCTCCTCCCCATGGTTACTTGGTTCCTTATTCAACCTACCTGAAATTAAACGAGTAGGTTAGTAAATTATATCATTTTACATTACAAAGTTAAATGTTTAGGTATCTCAATCACTTACTCACTGGTGGACATGGACGCAAAATTTTTGCCCATCTACTTATACTATCTTGTAAAAAATGAAATTTTGAAAGTTAGCACGCTTAAAGTTCGTTTTTTTGCATTAAGGTAACAGATTTTGACATGTCTTATTAAAAATTACCATTGAAAAATAAGTCATAGCAAATATGTTAGAATTATAAATCATATTAATCATATTAATGAGCAAGAGCACCCTAAACCGGCGAGCGTGTATGAGGAATGTTATGAATGTGAAGGAAGCGAAAGTGGTATGTCAGGATCGTAGCAAGTGGAAATCCGTGGTCTCTGCCTACCCCTCCGGGAAATAGGCGTGATTGTATGTATGTATGTATGTATATATTAATCATATACTTTTTTATAGTCTTTTGCTTTCATAAGTAATATAAACTAGTTTTTGAAAGCGTTTTTCAATAATTATTAATAAAAAGACACGTCATGATTGTTTACCTTCTTTCTAATGCTAAAAAATAACGAACTATAATAACCGGGCCTTATTTGGTACAGAACCTTGATTTGATAGGTACATCGGATATTCTGGGCCCCTGAGTTTGTTACGTAAAGGACAAAATGGTGACATGTGGTTAGAGCTGATACTGTTAAACTAGTGGTTCTGTGCGCTAAGTATAAAAAATAAGCTTCAGCGAACTCATTAAGCCTAGAAAAAACCCTACACCCTACTACCACTTAAGTCAGTCTTGAGTCTTTGAATCAATTTCCGTAGTAGTACTACTACTACTAAGGTACTAGGAGGTAATAAGGCCTATAGTAGGTATAATAAGGCCTACCTGAAAAATAATGTTCTTACAACAGTGTAACCGTGTTAGTTATTTGAGTAACATATATGTAAAGTGATACAATTAAAAGCTAACAGCAAACCAGTACATAAATTATATCTTATGTACTTCTTATGAATTACACTCTTATAAAGGTTTCGGCTAATTACGCATATGTGCATCACGCAATAAAATCTATAAGTAGGTACCTTCTAAAGTAATGAATACTCGTATTCTTAAAATAATGTTTCGTATAATAATAATACCCTCAGGTACCTTTATAGTATAATACTTAGAGGTTAAGTTCGTTGAAATTTAGATACTTAAATAAATTACTTTCAATCGGAATAGAGATGTTTTAGTGCCTTAAATTTTCAAATAAAATAAAACTAATATGATACTGGCAAATATTGGTCATATTTCTTGAGTACCTGGGCCTTATGAGAATACAGTAGGTATATGGTGCTTATAAGAATTATGTGCTTCATAAATCGAAGTAGGTTTATATAAACGTACATAGGCATTTTACATTAATTTTTTTTTTAATGAAATCTGTTTTTAATTCACAAAAAATAATACTATTACACGTTCTTAACCTAGTTATAATCTTTAATATTTAAGATTTTAGTAACTAGGATGAGGGGGACATATTAAATTTATTCCCTAATCTTAAGTTCTAATATATTTATTACTTATCATTATAAATACATAATGTATATTTATGTGTAGGTATATGTATTATATTTATGTGCTTACTTAACTAATAATTATTCTTGTACTATGGTACTTATTCAGTTCTTTTTTTATTATATACTTAATCTTATTAGGCTTATTACTTATTTCTAGTAAAACTCTATTAGGAAAGTTGTTTAGAATAGTAGGTAAGTATGAATTCCAAACTCTATTGCCATATTCATTAAATATTATGTGTGTAACTAATAAACACGATTTACCTATATGTATGTAGGTACCTACCTATACTTCGGCAAGTCATCTTTGACATTAGAAAAATGCAGCAAACTTAAAAAAAAAATGTAATCGACAATGATCGACCTCCCATAATAAATTAAATTTAGTGCCTTTTTCTAATGTTAAAGTTGGCTGTTGAGTGTAAGAGTATATATAAGTAAGTACACGATTTATTTTCCCTACCCTTTTGACTCATTATTTGACGTTATCATGAATTCTTTATAAGTAAGTATCATAAGTAGGTACCCTACGTACAACACAAATGTCATAATTATTGTAATATTATAACCAGAAGTTTTGTAAACAACACGTAGGTATAACAAAAGGTATAGGTACTTACTTGAATAAAGGTAGATGAATTGCGTGCGGTCCAATAGGTAACCACAACTCACGGAGTCCAAAACAATAAGCTGATCAGCAAAGTCAAGTAAACAAAGCCAAGTCACAGTAGTAGAAAGATTATCGAGTTCCGTAAACGTAAGCCGGGTCAAAAAATTCAATCGCAACACAGTAAGTAATAAGTGAACGCCTCGTGGCAGTACTTAACGCACGAAAAATGACATTGCAAATTGTCGGCAATGAGGCGCGCGCGGGTGCAAGCGTACGCATCTGTGTGCGTGCATTACACACACAAATACAGTCTCTCACGCCCCGTCAGAGCGACGGGTATATTCAGCTTGAAATCTCAAAATTGACTTTTAGCTCAGCTCCCGTTTCGTCTTAATAAGATATATTAGTACCGCGCGCTAGACGACACGGGTTCCCCCGTGTGCGCAACGGCACAACCGTATACGACGGCGAGGTGGCGCGGACTGGATGGCCAGTGGTCAACGGGAGGGGACAAGCGCGCGCGCAGCCGCTTCTCGATCCTTTCATGACGTCAATCAATGGACCGGTCACGAGTACAGTCCGTACGAATAAAGTGATACCTACATACAATACTTACCTATTATAATTATTTCATTTATTTCATTTATTCACAAGCAATATGTACATCGCATTGGAAATTATACATAAAAATTGGCTAACACAAAAGAAATACAATAACATACAAGGAAAGGAATACACGTTAATTTACCCAACTATCACAAAAGTAATAAACTAATTAAAAAAATACAATAAAATATGAACAAGGATTACCTACACGTTAATTAACAAAAGTAATTTACTAATTAAAAAAAAAAAAAAAAACAATTACATAAAAATATAAAATGTCAGTCTTAACTTATAAATCTAAAAAACTACAAATATGTCAATTAATGGTCAATTACGGAATAATTATATATTATCTATATTGTCATATGAATAATTCTAAGTAGAGTGTATATATTTAATGTCAATTCAATAAATAATTTCAATTAGTAGGCTGACAAAATTCTTCCACTGAGTACAAACACTTGCTTAGCAAAAAAGCCTTGAGCTTGGTTTTAAACATGTTCACATTGACGATCATCTTCAATTCAACCGGTAATCTATTAAAGAGAATAATGGCCTGATAGCTTGCTGAGTGCTTCACTACTTTAAGCTTAGCCGTGATTGTTTGTGGCAAGTCTTTTCTCCTAGTAGCTAGACGGAGTTCTCTGTCTTCTGGAGTTTCTATAATAAAAATAGACTTAATTAAATCTGTTAGTACCACCAAGATATACAGACTAGGAACAGTGAGAATTTCATATTCCAAGAAATAGCTCTTACAAGACTCTGTCTGTGGTAATCTAGCTATCGTTCTTATTGCTCTTTTTTGAGCCACAAAAGCTGTTTGTATATTGTACTTGTAACTGTTGCCCCAAAACTTGACGCTATATCGTAACCTGGATTCAATCAATGCATAGTAGACAATCTTTAGTTGAGACAGTTTTGCTTCGTCTCTAAAACTCCTTAGGGCATAGCAAGCAGAACTAACAGAGTTTTCTATTGCGTGCAGTTCGTTTTTCCAATTTAGGTTTTCGTCTATAACAACACCGAGAAATTTAACCGATTCAACTTGGTGGATAGCAGTTCCGTTTGAAAAAATGTTTAACATTTCTTTATTTCTGGCAGTGGATCTGAAAAGCAACACATTGGTTTTCTTACAGTTTAATAATAAGTTGTTAATATTGAACCAGGCATTAAAATGTTTTAAAGCTTCATTTACCCTGTCATTTAATATTGAAGTGCTTTCTGCTGATATGATGGCATTAGTATCATCAGCAAAAGCTACAAGCTGAGTACTAGGAAGAGTATTGATTATAAACGTATCTAAATCATTTATAAAAAGTATAAAAAGAATAGGGCCTAGTATGGATCCTTGTGGAACTCCTCTTGTTAGTTTAGCCATGCTAGAACTGTAAACTCTCTCCTCACTGTCTGATGTTTTCTTAATTTGTATAAATTGTTTCCTATTATTTAAATAGGATTGAAAGAGTGACAACGTCCCATCTCTAATTCCATAATGTTCCAGCTTGGCGAGTAATATATTGTAATCAACTGTGTCAAAAGCTGAGCTTAAATCTAAAAACAAACCCGCCACTTTCTTACGCTGGTTTAGCTGCCCCACTATGTCTCCAATCAAGGTTGTAATTGCGTCACTTGTTCCCTTACTTTTCTGGTAGCCGAACTGTCTTTCACTTAAAATTTTATGTAGAAAAAGGTGCTTCATCAATCTGTCCTTCATAAGTCTTTCTAGCAGTTTTGAAAGTGTTGGTAAGAGAGATATTGGCCTATAATATTTTGAATCAGATTTAGAACCCTTTTTATGTATCGGTACGACTTTTGCAATCTTAAGCTGATCCGGAAAAATGCTAGCACTAAAACATGCGTTAAAGAAATAAGTTAGTGGTTCTGCTAGAAAGTCAATATTTTCCTTTATTACAGAGATGGGAATCTCGTCATACCCACTGGAAGACTTTGATTTTAGTTTTTTAACAATAAAACTTACCTCAGCGGGGTTGACTTTGTCAAAAATAATATCGTCTTGTATTCTTGTAACGTGACACTGAAGCAATCTAATGGCTTCATCTGACTGGTTACACGTATTATAGCTGTTAGTGAACTGTTCTAATAGTGTATCACACATGTCTTTGGGATTGTTAACGATTTTAACAGTACCATCATCCTGCTCAGTTTTTAACATTTGCATTTCTTTATTATGTTGGTTAAATTTGTTTCGACGCTTTTGTACAACCTTCCATATCTCTTTCGAGGAGTTTCTTGCTTTTGCAATTGTTGTCTGGACTGACAATCTTTTGGCAGTTCTGATGACTCGTTTATAAATATTTATGTACTTTTTTCTGTAGCTAGCAATGGATTCAGAGATGGGATTTGCGCTTGTAGTAAGGAAACGTTCCATTCTACTAGAAACTCGAATACCCTTGGTTATCCAAACTAGTTGGGAATCATTTTTTTCATGTACCTTTATTTTCTTCTTCGGGAAACATTCTGTGAATAGTTTATTAAATTTCTGGATAAAGGTGTTCAGCCCTATGCCTATCCAGTGTTCTGCAATAATTCTTTCCCGAAAAGTTTTTTTTCCCTTGTTGCTTATCTTTCTTATTTCCTTATATATATATTTGTTATTGTTTTTCGGCTTATTAATTTCATCAACAATAAAACTACACAGTAAACCAACGTGACCATCTGCCATACCGTTGTGGTCAACCAATGGTGGCATCACACAATTTTCCGGTATGTTCGTTAAGATGTTGTCTAAGCACGACTGAGTCTCATTACGTATGTAAGTGGTTTCCGAAACTAAGTATCTGAAATTGTATGACGTAAGTAACGCTACAAAATCTGTAGTTCTTATATTGCTCTCCAATAGATTAATGTTGAAGTCGCCACAAATTATACATTTTTTGCTAAAAAAGTGTTCCAGAAGGCTCTCAAGTTGGGTCATGAATAGATCGAAATCCGCAGCAGTTGGATTGCGATAGCAGCAAATTATATTCAGATTAGTGTTGCAATCTCTGACCCCGCAAACCTCGAAATACTCATCCCTGTACATTTTTTTGCAGATAACAAGTTCCTCAAACTGTGTACTTATATGACCAAGAATTAATGAACCCCCTCTTTTTTTTTTAGATCTTACATTAAAAGACGCCATTTTGTACTCGGTTAAACTGAAAAGCGGCGCTGAGATGGCATTTAAAAAATGTTCAGTAATACAAACATAATGCGTCAATTCATTGAGATTATGTAAATACA
Organism: Cydia splendana; assembly: GCF_910591565.1. Lineage (NCBI taxonomy): Eukaryota > Metazoa > Arthropoda > Insecta > Lepidoptera > Tortricidae > Cydia > Cydia splendana. The sequence continues at coordinate 25,677,081 of NC_085962.1, read as the reverse complement.
ATTCAAGTTCCTCTTTTTTATTTGAAATCCCACATACGTTCTGACAAAATATACTCAATTTAACACAAGATGACTCTATATTCCTATCGTTACAGTGTGTCCCTATAGTAGAAGAGTTACTTACACTATTTTTGGGAACGAAAAAATTTTTTCAATGATGTATCTGATACATTGTTTCCATGAGAAATATCAATTGTACAAGGCAGCTTATGTATGATACTTAAATTCTTAACTACAGGGAAATAGTCCGTGATCGTTCCTTGAATACTTCTTGTGTCTGAACCAGACTTACATATGTTGCCAACGGCGTTTTCATGGCGATTCGCAGTGAGGAAAGACATGTCCCCGTTTGCGGATCCCTGTCTTGTCTCCTGCCTATCTGTCAAAACATTCATGTCGCACGCGTCGTCAATCTCAGGCCCATCCTCGGAGCTCCTAGAAGTTTCCTTTATAACAGAGACTAATTCCAATATAAAATTCTTTAAGGTGTTAATAATGTTCTTCATTCCATTATTATTAAGTGTTCCATGTCTGCTAGAGAACATGTCACTGTCGTAACTTAAATTGTAATTTGAATCCAGTATGTATGCGTATTTATAAATTTCATTATCTTCATACAGAATATTATTAAAAGTTTCAATTCTGCCATTGTATATGGAGGCTGAATGATGACATTTGAAAGTTGGTACACATATTATTAAATTTACATTTTCTATACTCATTAAAGTATCCCTTATATTTTTTACTAATTCTTTATAATTTTTAGATATCAAGAAATCTTGTTCTCCGATGAGCATCACACAAAAATCATCCTTTGTGTGAGACTCAACTTTGCCCCTTAAGTTGTTCATCATATGTTTAATTCCAGAAAATCTAGTCAAGTAATGGAAAACTTCAAAATCATTGGAAAACACTTCATTTGCAATCTGGGCTACCTTATTTTTTCCATTTTCACTGATTATGCACATCTTTCCACGTTTCCATGTTTTTTTGGCTGTTTTAGATATTGGTACTACATCATGTCTCTTGCAAGAAATTTTTGTCTTAAGATTATGTATTTCTATATTAAGTAGATTTATTTGCTCAGTAGCGTTTTTTAATTGATGTCTTAATTCTCTTATAATATTATTGAGCAACGTAATTTCCGTAGATTCTCGTGGCGTCTTGGGAGAGGTAGAAGCTCGTTTCATAGAAGTTTTTCTTTGGGGAGTATTCGTTGGCGAAATGCGATCATCAAAAAGTCTTTTATACATGTCATTTTTCTGGCGTAAATTTAGGATTTCTTTTTCCAAGCTGCTGTTTTCGTTGACTAATTTTGAGATTTCGTCATCTGCACTTAATTTTTCGACCTTTAATTTCTCTACTTGCTGTCGAAGTTCCTCAAGCAAGTAGTTGTTGGTTTGCGAACCTAAAATTGGGAGACTATGCTCCATCACAGTCGAGTTTATGATGTTGTAGTTATTCATTGTGTCATCTGGAAAACTCAAAGATAAGTCCTCACAACATGTTGAAAGTTTTGGCTTGCGTCGTCTAGTAACATTATCAGGAGTTTCTAGACTTTTGACAAGATGTGCATGTCCATGTCATATTGTCCGACTTAATGATATCATATCGCTCTTTTGCCATTTTGGCACAATCCAAGTCATAATGCTTATCACAATCATGACATGTGATATAATATATATCTTCTAGCAGATTCTTGCACAATGCGCAGTAGATTAGCATTGTTGGAATTTGTGAACGAATTGATAAAAAAAACAACAAAAAATAAAAAATAAAAACTTGATGTCGTCTGTAGGATACGAACTCACGCCTGTAGTGCAATTGCACCAATTGATAGACCTGTCTATATGCAGACGCACACAAAAAAAAGCAAAAAGTTTGACCGTCCACAGGATTCGAACTCACGGCACTAAATGTAACTCAGTTTTAGCAACATTCCAGGCCACTAGGCTATGTGTCCATATGACAAGGTGGCGAAAAATGCTTATACACTCAACAGTTTGAAGTCCGGTATCTAGGTAGGTTGTCAAAAATGTTCTGTTTGAATTCTGGTTAGTTCAATTCTACCTCACATTTTTTTGGCACTCAATTAATTGAATAACACTATATTTTTGTCACTAGAAATATGTGTTCAGTCAAAGTTCCTTTCCAAAATAGTTGTTCGTCAATAATACCATCGAGCGTTTGACTTGCACTTCACATTTACGCACAGTTTCAAGTATTTTGACAGTATCTCACTCCACCCGAAAACACGATATTTCTTATATAAATCGTTCACTTAACACTAGGATAATAATGTCACTGTCGAAAAACACTTAATCCTATATTTTAAGCATGCGCAGCACTTAATTTTATAATTACATCTATTTTTAAATATGGAAAAATCGCAGAGCCGATGTGACATGACGCAAGCGCCATCTGGATATTTATACCTATTAATTATAATACTTTACAATAGTAAAGTAGAATAAGACGGTTACTGTAAATATAAAGTTGATGAATAAAATTGTATAAATAATAATTAATTCATTTCCATAAATAATAATTGATTAAAATAAAAGTAAAATAATAATTCATGCGTTAATAAATTAAAATCTATTATAAATAAGTTATTTTTATTTAAATTTGGTTAATTTAATATGTAAAAATAAAAAAATCTAAGCTTATAATTAAAACATGTAAGGTTTACTCGGGTAATTCCGAATGTCGAAAACTGACGGACAATTCCGAAAGAGACTTTTATTATGATGGAATAAAGGGTGATTTTCATCTGAATTTCGGAATTATCCGACATTCGGTAATACCCGAATACACCTTACGTACAACGTTACAACACTACAGTTTTTATTACTCCATTATTTGAAATACCGATGAGAAAAGTAAAATATGTAGGTATATTTTTAGGTTCCACTGCATAATTTAGGGAAAATAAATAGGGTAAATATTAGGTATGGAAATTATGAGTACATAGTACTTTGAAAACTTGTAAAAAAGTGTAATGTGAAATTGAAATAAAATTGTGTACCCGGAAGCTAAAACGTACGTCACTTTCATTCTATCATATATTTTTTTATAATTATTATTTTCACTATCCCACAAACATTTAATAATTTCTTTATATTTCTATAAATTTTAATAAGTAGGTACGTTTTTGTAAAGTTTACCACTCACATCGTTTATGTATATTTTTGTACTTAATTTAGCTAATCTGGTCAATCATTATCCTTACCTAAATACTATATGTACTATAATATCAAAGAAATATTGTGAATGCTATAAGATATTTTCATTTTTAGTTATACCGGTAACGCGCGGTCCCTGCTCAAAAGACGCTGCTAAATTGTAAGCAGCCAAGGAAATTGCCAGAAATCATGGAATGTCATCGCAAAATTATTCGATGTGATATTATGATAATCTCTGGGGGTCTTTCTTCGTCAGCCGAAAATGTCCACTGCTGCAGTGGACATTTTCGGTTGATTGTAGATTTCTTGAAGTCACCTTGTCTGTGGAAAGTCAAGCAAAGAAAAGCGCCATGTTGGTATTTTACAAGCTTTTATTTAGTTTCACCTGACCGTTGTCTGTAATCAAATCTTGCAAGTTAAATTTGATCCACTTCCCGGTTTCCGATTGAGCTGAAATTTTGCATACATACGTAAGTCGAGTGACAATGCAATATTATGGTGTCATCGAGCTGATCTGATGATGGAGACCGGATGTGGCCATAGGAACAGGAACTATGTGATAAAACAACGAAACCTAATTGTGTTTGGGGTTTTTAGAATTGTCTCGATGAGCATTAGTTGCCTGTGGAAAGAAAAGTACTTACAGTCAGCGATAAAAGCTTGTACCAAAAATGAAAATTTGCCAAAAACTTATTTAATTACTTACACAAACGGGTCTACCGCGATATAATTTCATTGTTGTTCTTTCATTTCATTTTTAGGGTTTTGTAGTCACCTAGAAACCCTTATAGTTTCGCCATGTCTGTCTGTCTGTCTGTCGTCTGTCAGTCCGAGGCTTTGTTCCGTGATCGTTAGTACTAGAAAGCTGCATTTTAACATGGATACATAAATAATGCATTGCGACAGAACGGTAAAAAACCGGCCAAGTGCGAGTCGGACTCGCCCATGAAAGGTTCGGGAGTGTAATGATCGACATAAAAATAATTAATATATTTTCTGTAGATATAACAACATTTAATATAATTTCAGAAAATATAATAATAACTCATTTTCTATATTATACATTTGGTATATTATTAAAATGTTTAAAATCATTTTATATATAACACTTATTTATTATAACGATCATGTGATATAATGCTCATTTATTATACAAGTATTATTATATAAGCATTATTCGGTGTAATATAGGTATTTTTACGACGAACATGTGTAAATGTTTAAAGCCTGATACTTTTTTATTACAGTAAACACGTACATACTAACAAGTATCGTGCACGGAGAAAAAAATCTAGTTTACTTTACCAGAATATTGAAATTTGACTGGATTTTATTGTATTATATGTGACAACTAGACTTTTTTTACACATTAATAGAAAATTCTACTTCTTTACAATATAATTTCTAGTTCCTATTACCCACTTACCTAGTATCATAGAAAATAAATTTTGTGTAGTATACAAAACCATAAGTCATAAGTTATTTATTAGTAAAACCAATTTACACGTTATAATAAAACATATTACATATCTGTGGGCAGGGGCACCCCAATACCAGCTTCTCCCTCTGGACCGCATCCAACGAAGAGCGGCTCGAATTGTTGACTGCCAGCGTCTTTCGGAACGGCTTGACTCCTTGGCGCTGCGTAGAGATGTAGCCTCGCTCTGCATTTTCTATCGCATGTATAACGGGGAGTGCTCCGAGGAATTGTTCGGATTAATCCCTGCCGCTTCTTTTCGCCATCGCCCTACGCGACAACATTACCATCTTCATCACTTGGATGGTTGGCAGTCCTCAACTGTGCGTTTCTCCAGAAACTTCCTGCCTCGCACAGCCAAACTGTGGAATGAACTGTCGCCAGCGGTATTTCCGGACCGATACGACCTACAAACCTTCAAGAAAAGAGCGTACTCCCATCTTAAAGGCCGGCAACGCGCTTGCAACCCTTCTGGTGTTGCGGGTGTCCATGGGCGGCGGTAATCGCTTACCATCAGGTGATCCGTCTGCTCGTTTGCCTCCTATTTCATAAAAAAAAAAAAAAAAAAAAACATATGCCGTAAAAATTAATATGAAATAACCTTGATCATGACATATTATTAATAATATTAACTATACAAATATAAATTCTTTTCAAACATCCTTTTCGTGGAAATTTATGTATTCATTATAATCGTAAAACGGGTGCCAGCGTTTGAGGCGACATTTAAAAATGCCCAACTTTTGGGCGCTTGTGATGCTGTCAGGGAGGTTGTTGTAGACGGCAGGCCCCATGACATGGGTGAGCTTGGTCGACTTGGTCAACTTGCGGCCCACGCCGACGAGCTTATGGGCGTTACGCGTATTGTAGTTGTGTGCGGGCGCCGTCGGCGCGCGGCGCGCCGCACGCCGACGCGGCGCTGAGGAACCTGGTGTTTAGCGCATTGACCGCGGCTCTCTTGCTTGTGAACTGCGACCCATCGGTGTCAACAATCACCTCTGTGACATCCAATCGTGGACAGTTATTTTTTCCCCTTTCCTTGTTCACGACATTCCAAAGCATTTTAGATTTATTGTTGCTGGTTTTAATCATGTCACTATAGCAATTAGATTTTTTCTTCCTAATTAATATTTCATATTGCAATTTGATGTCAGTTATAAATTTACTAATATTTTCATTACTCATATGTCGCTTTCCTAATGGCTACAAATATAATGACCACCAAAAAATACTTTGGTACCCTAAATAAAAAAATCATGCTTACCAAAAAAAATACTGATCACCAAAAAAATAAGGCCTAAAAATACAAAAGTACCACCACTTTAATTACGACTGCACTTCAAATTGTATTCAAATACCAAATATATTGAATGATCACCAAAAATCATTAATGATCACCAAATCTTGAAGACCAAATTAATGCGATATTTTCACCTAAATAAACCACTATGATTACCAAAAAATTATAATATATAATATTAATTATTAAAATATATATTACCAAATAAAGTAAACTGATGCCAAAATTACTAGCCCCTCCCGCTCAACCCCCCGTAGCCCGCACCGCATACCTACCTAACCTAATCTACTTTTCTAGTAGCATTTCGTTATGCTACTAGAAAAGTAAGTTAAACTGCTATCAGTTAAGTGGGTTAGGTTAGGTTAGCACCGCGACCCTTACAGAAACGAAATGGTACTAGAAAAGTAGGTTAGGTTAAGTTTCACCTGCTACCCATACAGATACGAAACGCTACTAGAAAAGTGGGTTAGGTTAGGTTTGAACTGCGACCCTTACAGAAAAGAAATGCTACTAGAAAAGTGGGTTAGGTTAGGTTTGAACTGCGACCCATACAGAAACGAAATGCTACTAGAAAAGTGGGTTAGGTTAGGTTTGAACTGCGACCCTTACAGAAACAAAATGCTACTAGAAAAGTGGGTTAGGTTAGGTTAGAACTGCGACTGTTACAGAAATAAAATGCTACTAGAAAAAGGTGACGAAGTGGATTAATTAATTTAATAGGATAACGATATATTAAATGTTTGCACATTTTTAATTAAAATGTGGTTACAATTTTTGTGATCATTTACTATATTTGCGTTTACAATGATTATTTTGGAGCCATTTGCTTTAATAGGATAGCAAGATTTAAAAATTTGGTTATCATTTTACATTAAAATGGAGTTCTAATTTTGGTGGTCATTTACAATTTTTGGGTTTACAATGATTATTTTGGTGTCATTTTCTTTAATAGGATAGCAAGATGTAAAAATTTGGTTATCATTTCACATTAAAATGGGGTTTGAAATTTGGTAATCATTGACTATTTTTGGGTTAATAATGATTAGTTTGGTGTCATTTCCTTTAAAAGGATAGTAAAATGTAATAAAATTGGTAATCATTTCACATTAAAATGGTGTTATAATTTTGGTGATCATTCATGATTTTAGGGTGGTAAAATGGATCCACCAGAATATCTGTCCGGTAACTGGTTGGAATCACTACGGGTACGCGGCCCCGGACTGCTCTAGCTGCTAGTGTCACTCACCCCTCTGTCTCCGTGACGCTAGTATCCCAAACCCTTACCCTTATCCTTCCATTTCCCTTCTCCAGTCTATCTATCCTTATCGACGAAGAATTCCCAAGGAGGGTTGATGTCAGGCAGGCGGCCGATCGTAAAAATATATGCCAAATCATTTACAACATGACATGAGTGCGACAGATGATAGGATATGCGATAATGCTAGGGCGTACCCCGCAGACGACGCGCAGGCGCAGCACCCGGCGGCTGTGAGAAATGGACGAGGGTTGCTGCACCAGGGACGGGGGCAGCGTAAGAAGCTAGTCCGGGAAATAAGACTGAGGATTGCAAGTTGGAATATAGGTACGATGACTGGAAGAGGAAGAGAGTTAGCGGATGTTTTGGAAAGAAGACGAATAAACGTAGCATGTCTGCAGGAGACGAAGTGGAAGGGACAGAAAGCTAGAGAAATTGGGGCGGGTTACAAGTTTTATTATTGCGGTAGTGATGGGAAAAGAAATGGGGTGGGTGTAGTGTTAGATAAGGAGCTGAAAAACAAGGTGATGGATGTAAAGAGAGTGAATGATAGAGTAATTATCGTGAAATTGTTATTAGAAAACTTGATTTTAAATGTAATTAGTGTATATGCACCGCAGACTGGATGTGATGATAGTTTGAAAGAGAAATTCTGGGAGGATTTGGATGGGGTAATTATGGGAATACCAGAATGTGAGGAGATATATATTGGAGGAGATTTTAATGGACATGTGGGAAGAATGAATGACGGATATGAAAGAGTGCATGGGGGCCGTGGTTACGGAGTCAGGAATCAAGAGGGTGAAGCTCTTCTGGAAGCAGCCTTAGCCTTTGACTTAGCCATAGTGAACACCTGCTATCAAAAGAAAGAACAACACCTTATTACATACCGTAGTGGCCAACACTCTACCCAAATAGATTACTTTCTTCTAAGAAGGAGCAAAATACAGTCGGCTAAGGACTGCAAAGTAATACCCAGTGAGAGCCTAGTTTCCCAGCATAGGTTACTGATTTTAGACTTAAATCTTAAAGTACAGCACTTGCAAAAGAACTCGAAGCCCCCACCTAGAACGAAATGGCATGGATTGAGTGACAGGGATTTATCTGAAGAATTTAGAAAAAGAATAGTCGATAAGATGGTAGGAATGGGTGATATGGCAGAGATGAGAGCGAATGATTGCTGGAATGAAATGGCAGTATGTTTAAGAAGTGTAGCGAGGGATGTTTTTGGGGAAACAACAGGGAAAGGAAAGATTGATAGGGATACATGGTGGTGGAATGAAGATGTGCAAATGATTCTGAAAGAAAAGAAGAATGCTTTTAAAGAATGGAAGAGTGTGGAAGAGGGTAACGATAGAGAGAAAGAAATCAAGAGGTCAGCTTATCTTACAAGTAAAAAGATGGCTAAGAAAGCAGTTGCAATCGCAAGGGCCAAGGTACAAGATAAATTGTACGATTTCCTAGAGAGCCCACAAGGCCAAAAAGATCTTTACAGAATAGCAAGAGAGAGAGAGAGGAATGCAAGAGATATAAATCATATGAAATGTATGAGAGACGAAGCAGGAAAGATTTTGACGGATGACAAGAGCATAAAAGAACGCTGGAAGAACTACTTCAATAAACTTATGAACGAAGAGAACGACTGGAGTGGAGTGCTAGAAAATGTTAGAAGCAACATTGGTATGGTGAAGGAGATCACTGTAGAAGAGGTAAAGATGGCTGTGCAAGGTATGAAGAATGGGAAAGCGGTCGGGCCAGATGGTATACCTGTGGAAGTATGGAAGTTTCTGAAAGCGGATGGATGGAAGTGGCTGACTTTATTCTTTAATAAGTTGTTGCAAGAAGAGGCGATCCCTGATGAATGGTGCAACAGTTCACTGGTGCCCGTTTTTAAGAATAAGGGTGATGTACAGGATTGCAACAACTATCGGGGAATAAAGCTCATGTCACATAGTATGAAGATATGGGAAAAAGTGGTAGCGAGGCGAATGAGAGAAGAAAGTGAGGTAACACAGAACCAATTTGGGTTTATGCCGGGCCGGGGAACTATGGACGCCATATTTGCACTTCGTCAGCTGTGCGAAAAATACAGACTTGCGCAAAAGAACTTGCACATGGTGTTCGTGGACTTGGAAAAGGCATACGATAGAGTCCCCCGTAAGGTTCTGTGGTGGTCTATGAGAGAGAAAGGAATGCCAGAGAAGTATGTACGGCTTGTTCAGGCGATGTATGACAGAGCCAGTACTCACGTCAGGTCGGAAGCAGGAGTAACCGACAAGTTCAATGTGGCGGTAGGTTTACACCAGGGGTCGGCCTTAAGCCCGTATTTGTTCCTCCTGGTTATGGATGCTCTGACATCGAACATACAAGAGGAGGCACCTTGGTGTATGCTGTTTGCCGACGACATTGTTCTTGTCGGAGAAAATGCACTTGAGGTCCAGAGCAGGCTGGGAAAATGGCAAGAAAAGCTGGAAAGTGTGGGACTCAAAATAAGCAGAACCAAAACGGAGCACATGTTCTGCGATTTTGGTGGTCTATCCAGTTTTTCCTATATTGCCTTAGATGGTGTATCCCTACCAGTCTGCTCTGACTTCCGGTACCTTGGGTCATTGATCCAAAGTGACGGAAACATCGACCGAGACGTGAAAAATAGAATAAATGTGGGATGGATAAAATGGCGACAGGTCTCTGGAACAACTTGCGATCCACGAATGCCCCTTAAACTTAAGGGGAAAATATACAGAACGATCGTGAGACCTGTTGTAATGTATGGATCAGAATGCTGAATGCGTCGAAAGTAGCGGATGAAAGAAGAGTGCACGCAGCGGAAATGAGAATGCTGAGATGGATGTGTGGAGTGACGAGAAAGGATCGTATTAAGAATGAGTATATAAGAGGAAGTTTGAAAGTAGCTCCAGTAACGGAGAAAATGAGGAGTACTAGGTTAGCGTGGTATGGGCATGTAATGACGAGGGATGAATGCCATATAGGCAAAAGAATGTTAGGGATGAATGTTGATGGACTGAGAGCGTATGGTAGACCCAAAAAACGATGGATGGATTGTGTGAAAGAGGATATGAGAAAGAAAGGAGTGAGTGCTGAGGAGACGAAAGACAGAGGAGAATGGAAGAGAAAAACATGTTGTGCCGACCCCACATAACGTGGGATAAGGGCAGGGGAAAGAAGAGGGTGGTAAAATAGATTTTTTTGGTATTAAATTTTACTAAATCTGGTGATCAGTTAAATAGCAGCCTTTCCTAATTCTATCAAGCCAAATAAAAAAGATTTAAATAATTTAATGTCATTGTTAATCCATGTTGGGCAATTTCTAAACAAATTCATTCTTAGTGCACCGAAAAAAATAATTTTCTACAATACTACCAGAACGCATAGTAATTAAAAATATAGTTATACCTACTAAAATCCGGTAGTAATAACAAAAACTTTTTAACAAAAAAAATAACCGCCGAAAAAAAACTAAAAGGAAATAAAAAAACCGGCACTAACACGAAACGAGTCGACCAACAAAAACAATAGCACACTGAAAAGAAAAAAATAATTATTTTGTCTTCAATAACGCAAGTGAATACCTATGAACTATGTATATACATACTTCTGAAATCAATCACACAAATCTGTGTATTTATATATTTACAATCTGTTATTTTTGGAGTCGGTGCCAGCCTCAAACAAACTTGAGCACCTAAGTGAAGCACCTGCATATATGGGACCAACTTCGGGGTATACCCTTTCCAATAAAAAAATAATTATCAAAATCGAACATCTCTGTAAAAAGTTATGCGTGGTCATCCATAAAAAAAAAAAAAAAAAAAAATATACGCGTCGACTTGAGAACCTCCTCCGTTTTTTTTTTCGTCGGTTGAAAAATGTTGTATCGTGTAAAACTTGTTTTTTAAACATCACTGTTTAATTCTAGTTAAATGCAATTTAGTACTGCTTACAATTTCGTTGTATATGTAAAGATGCAAGTGTTGTAAATATTAAACGTTTGTCTCGTTTAATATATGCATCGTAACACTAACTATTGATATGTAAAAATAAAGATACGAGTGTACACGTTACAAGTTATTATGTTGTGGTTACTATAATGCATTGTAGTCTGAACGAATCAAACAGTTGTGCCAACGGGTTCCGTCTATTTGGCATAACTTCCGTGACCCGAAACGCATCTGGCATAACCTATTTGGCAGAAATATTTTTCGACGAATGTTAAATTTGCAGAAAGCTTCAGTTTGTATAATATGCAATAGCCCGAATGTTTCCAAGTCCGAATCTTAAATAGACTACTACTATCATGGCCGAATTTTGATACGAATAATTTTATTTTGCATTTGTTTAAATGTCCGAAATGTGATTTTCATAATCTGTTTAGCATAATAGGATTTAGGCGAATATTTACATCGAAGAAAACGTATTTAGATTCTTTCTATTTGGTATGTCTTTCTACTTGTATGACATAAAACCCATCTGTCATAAGCTACATTTGGCAGAATGTTTTTCGACGAATGTTAAAATTAAAGAAAGCGTCAGATTGTATAAAATCCAAGTCTAATTTATATTTAACAATGCATAAAACACCTAAATATGTAGCTGACTGACTCATTAACGCAGAGCCGTAACTAAAAGCTCTGCCTACGGTTATAATTCGTAAAAAAAAAAACATTATTATTGTATTGTATTGTAACTTTGGGTGGGAACATATTATTGGCATTTTGGATGTATACATATTTTTAGCTCACAAAACAAACGAAAACAAACTGTTGCCAGAAAAGTGGGTTAGGTTAGGTTAAAACTGCGTCCCCCAAGAAAACGAACTGTTGTCTGAAAAGTGGGTTAGGTTAGGTTAGAACTGCGACCCCACGAAAACAAACTGTTGCCATAAAAGTGGGTTAGGTTAGGTGAGAACTGCGACCCCACGAAAACAAACTGTTGCCCGAAAAGTGGGTTAGGTTAGAACTGCGACCCCACGAAAACAAACTGTTGCCAGAAAAGTGGGTTAGGTTAGGTTAAAACTGCGTCCCCCAAGAAAACGAACTGTTGTCTGAAAAGTGGGTTAGGTTAGGTTAGAACAACTGCGACCCCACGAAAACAAACTGTTGCCTGAAAAGTGGGTTAGGTTAGGTTAGAACTGGAACCCCACGAAAACGAACTGTTGCCTGAAAAGTGGGTTAGGTTAGAACTGCGACCCCACGAAAAAAAACTGTTGCCAGAAAAGTGGGTTAGGTTAGGTTAGAACTGCGACCCCACGAAAACAAACTGTTGCCAGAAAAGTGGGTTCGGTTAGGTTAGAACTGCGACCCCACGAAAACAAACTGTTGCCAGAAATGAAATTATGAGAAAATAATAGTTGCGAATTGGGAAAAAATTGGCGAATTAATTTCCGCCAAAAAATATTCGGCCTACAACATATATGATTCTTGCAAGTATGCAAAACATTTCTATGCCATAAGATTTTATGCTTGTAGTACTTTATGCTTAATGGCGAATTATGAAAAAACAAATTATTACAAATAAAATTATGCGAAATGAAACAGATACCAGGTCTCGATTCGGACATTAAATTTATGCCAAAAGATACTTCGATCAATAAAAATTATGCGTAGAGTATGTATGCGCAACAATCCAGTACCAAGTGAGTTTATGCTAACAGTATGTTATGCCTAAAGGTATTATGCACAATAGAATTATTACAAAAAAAATTATGCCAAAGATAGGGGAACCGTGCCAACACCACGGTGTATGCGCGGGTCGCGGGGGGCGGAGAAAGGAATTGCGCAAGTCACAGAACAGCAGCCATTACGCCAGCGTCTTACGTTCCGGCCGGTCGATGTTTTATTTACGTAGATCCTGATCGTAGATTTTATTGTAAACTAGTACAAGTGTATAGTATAAGTGCGTGTTGTTTGCGTGTTGCTGACACAGTGAAATGTGCGGGCTCCGATTAAGGAAAAGTCCTCCCGCACCGATGTGGATAAGGAGGGATTCACACTGGTGGAAAGGAAACGCAAGGCGCGCAGGGCGCCTCGTAAAACTCTGTGTGGCACTGCGGTTAATTCTGGCCTACGAGTTGCGACACCGAGTAAGGCGCTCTACGTGTCTCGCCTGCATTACTCCGCCGGGGCCGACGAGGTGGTGGAGTACGTCCGCCAGAAGACTGGCTACACGCTGAGGGTGCACCAGCTACAGCCGCGTCACTATGTACTTCAGTTCATTTGTAGTGCGCGTGCCGCGGCCTCTGCAGGACACCATCGCAAGCGCGGACTTCTGGCCGAAGGCTGTGGTGTTTCGGCGGTTCCGGGGCAACCTGCCGAATCCTACGCCGAGTCAGACGACGCTACGGAGCCACGCTGTTACGTCGTCGCCGAAATCCAATGTTTAATTTGTATGTCATTTTTGTGTCTATTGTTTTCTTTGTGGAGACAAAATGTTTTTTTCTTTTGTAGTGTCACAGTGCCTTGGTTTTACTGTAATGCTGTGTTACTTATTTGATCAATAAAATAAAAAAAAATAAGTGTGCTTAAAAACTTGTCTGTATTTACTAGAAGAGCAGTGTACCTACTGGTTATATATTGTTCACGTAACCAGAACCCACTGTGCTGAAGGGACTTCTAAACGGGCCATATGTTCACTGCAATATGTGGCCGGCAACTATTAGTGTCCCTCTCTAACATGTGAGTAAGAGTACACCAATAGTTGCTGGCCACATATTGCAGTGAAGATATGGCTCGTTTAGAAGCCCCATTAGCACAGTGCGTTCTGGTAACGTGAACAATATAAAACCAGTACACCGCACAAATCGTTCAGTTACATATACTGAATACCTTGTTATAACAACAGGACAGGAACGTATATGTTACTGTATTATTTAGTAACCATTAACAGACCGGCTAGTTGGGTTTACTAAAAGTCTTATACCCACTACTATACACTTCATAGAATTAACAAATTTAATTTAACAAGAATGGTCTGGTTATGTTTACAAAGTGTCCTGTCGTCACATATACAACAAGACAATATAGTACAGCTAACCAGATTCTGGTTACCAGTACCAGGTTTTTTTTTCAGTGTGGGAAACAAATGACAAATTTACTTGCTATAATATTTATAAGTGACGTTGCAAGGCTACTGGCGTCACTGTTTTTTGCAAAAATCAAACTCCAATCGACGCTCTCAATAGCGGCAGAAAAATTTAATTGTATTGACTGTGTGAAACTTCTTGAGTACTTATGTGTCACTTTTTTTGAGAGATTATTTCGTAGTTGCAGTACTCCCAAAACCGCGAGGTGATCACTCAAATTCGTAATGACAGGTTCAACACTAACGAAATCTATTGATAAGTTCGAATATAAGTGGTCGAGGCAGGTTGATGTAGTGGCAGTGACGCGAGTGGGAAAGTCGACCTTATTCACCATACTATGGGTAGATAGTAAATCGGACCATCTGTTTATGTCCGCGTTTGGCTCGCCTAAGCAGTTAATGTTAAAGTCACCCAAAATTAAACAATTAAGATGGGCTTCACTTATCTTATTGATCAACCGTTCTAATTCTATCAGAAACTCGTTATTGTTAATAAGTTAGTTCGATAGATGCAAACTATCGTTATATCGAAGTCAAGTAGATCTATTGCCGATATTTCACAATATCTTTCAGTCGATAACTGAACTAGGTCGGTGTTCTCCAGATATTTAATATTATCCCGCGTAAATATACAAGATCCACCGTGCGCAGTAATATTCCTACAGACAGTAACTAGATGCTAATTTGTACCCGTCAAGATTCACACACATTAACACGTTCGCGGACGCTCAGTCACACCAGTTGGACACCTAAATTTTGTATGGAAATATTGGGACTGTTATAGCATTCCTGTCATTACAAATATATCTTTTAGGTTTGTATATGACGCGTAATGCTTGTGAATGAAGTATATTTTTTATACGCTATGTGACAACAAATGCTATACAATTCGGATGCATAAGCATGTCTGTCACATGACGTAGTCAAGATGGGATCTTATATGACATCGCATGTTATAGCATTCATACATCGTGCTCGATGGACTTGATGGCTGAGACTTCTGACTTCCTAAAGGCGCGATTTTTGCTCTAAAGACTCATTTGCTGACCTCTTCAAACAATTTATCGGCGTGAAGTTAGCAGCCTAAAGTTATCTGCCTATGATAACCCGACCAAATAAAGAAGTCGAGTTTTATAAATTATACAAAACAGTAAAATATACGGTTTCAAGGTCAGGGACAAACCTAAAAAGCAAATAATGACTTTTCTGATGTCCTGGCTAAATGTGTGAGATAAAATAGGAAAAATATTGCAACAATTACATAGGCAGCTAACTTCACAAAAGGCAGCCTTACAAATACGATCAAATTTCCACATGAAGCTGTCTAGATTACACTTTGTGTTTGGTACCAATAGAACGGCCTTGTTACCAGTTATAAACGACGTAAGAATGATCAAGATTAAAAGAACATGACTACCCCAAACTGACTGAAAATACATATCTGCCTAAGTAAAAATGTAAATTTTCTGGAATTTCCACATGAAGCTGTCTAGATTACACTTTGTGTTTGATACCAATAGAATTGCCTTGTTGCCAGTTATAAACGAGGTAAGTTTCATAAACTTTGAAAGAAAATGACTAGCCCAAACTGACTGAAAATACATATCTGCCTAAGTAAAAATGACAATTTACTGCAATTTCCACATAAAGCTGTCTAGATTACACTTTGTGTTTAGTACCATTAGTACCGCCTTGTTACCAGTTGTAAACAAGGTAAGAATGATCAAGATTAAAAGAACATGACTACCCCAAACTGACTGAAAATACATATCCGCCTAAGTAAAAATGTAATTTTTCTGCAATTTCCACATGAAACTGTCTAGATTACACTTTATGTTTAACACCATTAGAACCGCCTTGTTACCAGTTATAAACGAGGTAAGTTTCATAAACTTTGAAAGAACATGACTAGCCCAAACTGACTGAAAATACATATCTGCCTAAGTAAAAATGTAAATTTTCCGGAATTTCCACATGACGCTGTCTAGATTACACTTTGTGTTTGATAGCAATAGAACCGCCTTCTTACCAATTATAAACGAGGTAAGTTTCATAAACTTTGAAAGAAAATGACTAGCCCAAACTGAATGAAAATACATATCTGCCTAAGTAAAAATGTAAATCTTCTGTAATTTCCACATGAAGCTGTCTAGATTACACTTTGTGTTAAGTACCATTAGAACCGCCTTCTTACCAGTTGTAAACGAGGTAAGTATGATCCAGATTAAAAGAACATGACTAGCCCAAACTGAGTGAAAATACATATCTGCCTAAGTAAAAATGTAAATTTTCTGGAATTTCCACATGAAGCTGTCTAGATTACACTTTGTGTTTAGTACCATTAGAACCGCCTTGTTACCAGTTATAAACAAGGTAAGTATGATCTAGATTAAAAGAACATGACTACCCCAAACTGACTGAAAATACATATCTGCCTAAGTAAAAATGTAAATTTTCTGCAATTTCCACATGAAGCTGTCTATAGTACCATTTAGGGTTCGTTCCCGGGAAATACCGGTACCGAAGGTACCGGGAATTCCCGGGATTTAGAGCCAAGCAAAGAACCGGGATTTCAAAATTAAAATCCCGGTACTTTCGTTATTTTCGGGACTAACATTTCCGGTACAATATTTGACTGTTTTCTGTTACTTAGCATGAAATATCGTTTTTTAAAGATATTTATTTTATGAATCTAAGGCTGATGCTAATACTTTTACGGCTGACCACATATTAAAATCAAAACAAAAATAAAATAGTCAATGGGTTTGACAATGTCGACAATATAAAATTGCGTAATTTGAATCTTTAAGGGCATAAGTGTTTCTACGATAAAAAAACAACGGGTTGCACTCCGGGAGTGCCGACAGAAGTGAAAACTCAATGACTAGTCCAAAATGTCTGCAGCACTATGTATAGGTAATTGACCCATCCTCCTTTCTATTGAAAAACTTTAGTTCCGAAATTGCTGGCCAGTGAGCTTAAATTAGTAGCGTTAATTGTTTAAAATTCGAATAGAAATTGTAAAGTTACCTTGCAGACCTCGCAACTAAATATGTTTGGTCATGATATTTTGAGTTTTATTCACCAGTACTAGAGTTCACTTTTATTAGCGATTTCATCAAGATGTAACTTTATTGAATTATATTTGAGTGTTGAGTGATATAAAGTTAGAAATCTTAATTTAAGAAATACGACGAATTAGAAAATATCCTTATTTATATTTGACAGAGAAAGAAAGCGATTTAAGCGCACTCATACCATTATATTTATGCGTTGCGCACCTAATGAAGTGCATATCGACGCCCGAAAGCAAACACGTAGTAACCCACACAAGGTAAAAAATTTTTTTATTGCATTGCAGTTTTGCATTTTTGGAATCTCCAAATTTTTCTGCGTCGATAGGTCTAATCCACGTGCCAATACAATGAAAAATGGGGAAAATAGGAACACAAATTTTCTCGTTTTTCTTGAAATTTACTCAGCAATCACGCAGTAAATAGCAAAAAAAACTCAATTATTTAAATCGTATTGTCGTGTATTTACAGCACTTTGAATTCCATACATTTTCTAGTTTTGTCATTTACAACCTCCGTTGTTCTGACGCAAATGTAGGTTACTACGTGTTTGACGCTCATGAATGAGAATGTCTTGCAGTTACGCTATTTGGCGGGAAATAATGTTTAGTCGAGTAGTGGTTTAACACAAATTCACATACTATTAAAATTTAAGAGACATGTCTTTAACTACGTTTACAAGGATCAAGTAAAACTACCACTTAATAATTACTTAACTGTTGTCGGGCGTAAGGTTTAAACTCCTGTGCCTTATTTCGTTTTAACGCGGCTATCGCGGCCATTACTTGAAAGTTTGCGCCGTCGCTCAGTGCGCTTCGGGGAGTGAAAGCGAGTCGACGTGTTTGTAATTAAGTAAAATATTACGGGATTTTGGATAAAGTGATTGTTAGTTTTTTTTTTCAATTGTAAGCATGTAAAATGGGTGCCCCTTAATACGCCTAACATTAATGGTCATAATATGAATTCGCATAACAGATTTGGCATAACATGATTGTTCATAACATTGAACAGGCATAATAATAAGAAAGCATAACACTTATTGCGCATAATAATGAATCCGCATAATTGAAATATGCATAACATTATCAACTATAACTTTAACTGTCACAAAATGAATTAGCATAATTTTATAAAGCGAGCGAATTAGATGGATCAGGGCAAAACCAACTTTGTTAGGTAGGTTTTGTTATGTTTTTTTTTCTAACAGCCAGATAATAGATCATAGAGGATGATAGAGGTGTGCAATAAAGAGTATTGTATTGTATTGTAGTAGATATATTCAGATCCTAATTAACTCCTCAGATCTAACGAAATAAATAAAACAATATATACAATCAAAATTCCACTTGTCAGTATCTACCTATGTATAACTGGTAAATAGAACCTATGCCTATAAATCGGTAGGATGGAAAAAACGAAATTTACATTGGCTGCAATTGCTTCCAAATACCGCTTTTTCGTGACGTAACAATCGGTTTTCTTCCTGTTATATTTATACCATTTGATAATTATGCAAAGTAACGTTATGCTTATTACATTTTTCCGAAGTCATCGTTATGACAATTTATGTTATGCGCATTAACATTATGCGTACTCAGTTATGCGAAATAATGTTAAGCGATTTAAAAGTTATGCGTAATATATGTTATGCCAATTTCAATTAGGAGTATTACGTTATGCGAATTAATATAGACCCATGTAAAATATACGGTGGTATATTTACGGTGTGTGTATCGATTTTATGGTTTTATGGTACTTAAACAAAATTTGGTCTTATGGTATCTGGTGAAAGTTTGTTTTGTCTAAAGTCGACTTTTATTTTATAAGAGAATGTAGAAATCACTTTTTTTAATCAAACGAAGTTGTTATGCTTCGGTTAGATTTTGATCTCCCATTAGGTGATGTCTTTTCCAAAGTGGACTTCTTATTTTTAGTTGGTTTTACAATAACATTATAATATTTAATTGTGTTCTTGAATATTAAACAAAGGTTGTGTGTTTTGTTTGGGCTTAAGAATGCTCATATTGATTTTAATAGTTCAAATCATCATAACAAATGTTTTATTTTCGTTTATGAATCCCGGAAACATCTTCACATTTTATAAGTATACATTTGAAATGTCGTGCAATTTACTTTAAGATGTCATTAAAGTAATTTTTAAGGGTGTGGTAAAATTTTTGGCAATACATTTAATGCATTATAAATTGCTTACAAAAAGAAAACAAATACTGTTACAGCATTTTTTTCACCCAAAATTTCTAAACCACAACGTTTAAGATTTTATTACGGATATCTTTTGTCACATTCAGGTGGGTTACTGCGTGTTTGCTGTCCATGCAAAATTTAAGGAAATGCTATCCCATATATTTGGTACTGGCGTTTACTACGAGTTTGCGCACTGGGTAAAAAATATCAAAACGTAGTAACCCACAAAATCTGGACTTGTTGCCGAGGCCGATTGCCGAGGGTTTATCGTACATTTTTTTCTAAACCCTGACTAAGAAATGCTTCAGAAGTCAGGGGTGGTTCCACAGAGTTGGGATTCGTTGCGTTGGTACCTTGTCCTGTACCGAGAGCCAGATTAGGGAGTCGCCGTCTTGCGAGATGATGCTGCAGCCCTGGTATCAAAGTTCCAATAATTTGCAGATGCGTCTTAATTGCATTAATTTCACTATGTGTCTACATATGGTACAAGTTTATGCGCATGCCATTATTGCGGCACAAAACAATCATTGATAAAGCCACATATACTTCTATACTAATTTAAATTGTATTTTTTCTCATTTACTCGTAATGCATGTTAACTATAAGATGTAATGTTTAGAAAAGATGTGTCCCGCCGAGTTTGTTGCCAGTCCCATATTGGGATACCCTCCTCCAATTAAGGGTGGGATTTCAATCTTCTGGAGGCAGAGGTGTAGGGTTGGAGCCTACACCGGCTCCAACCCTACACCTTTATTTGACGTTCATTAAGCGCATTGTAATATGCCTACTTGAATAATAAACTATCTTTATCTTAAAATATTATTATAACTGGAAAACTTGTAAAGTAGGAATAAGGTAATAAACCATCGCTCGGTAAAGGGAAACCTCACGTGAACCTAAGTTCCGCGAAAGTAGGAAACAAAATCTTGTCGATGAAGTTAGTTTATTAAGTGGCGGGTGTGGATCGCGAACAGCAAGCGAACCTTCCTGGACCTGAATCAATATAAAGCCGTACTAGTGTGTAAAGCAAAGTTAGGTCGGAGGCGGCCGTGGGCCGCGGGCCGCCGCCGGTGCGGTGCGGGGTGCGGGCTGCGGCCTGCGGAGGCCGATTCAGATTTAACAAATTGTTATAGTTACCTCGTTTACAGTAGGCCGTTGACGGCAAGGTAACTAGTGGCTCTGTGAGCTGTAGACCTCGCGAGCAGGGTTTAAAACTGAATAAATGTATGGTTCCGTTGTTTTGAAGAATTTAGAGAATCTAATTTGACCATAAAAACTTAACTATCAATTGCTTACAAAATTCGGGAATTGGTTTAGATATGCGACCTGTAGAGTAGAACATATGGACATACGAAACAATTTTTGGCTAACAGGCCAATTCAAACTTACACTGATATCAGAAAGACATCTAACTGATGTCATTTAGTTATCGTGCATTTCACTCGTTCTTGTCCGTACATGTATTGGCGCAAGCGAGTCGCACGATGACTACTAAATAACATGATAAAAATATCATCCCGATGTACGGTCGATGCCCCTTAAGTATACACGTCGCCATACTAATTGTATAGAAAAGTGGATAGAGTTAGACCAAGAAAAGTCTGCAGAAATTTTCACAGCACACGAAGTTCCAATGTTATTTGTGCCAGTGTCAAAATCTCTGCAGACTTTTCTTGGTCTAACTCTACTTATGTTAGGAAACCAACATTACCTTTGAATTAACCTGTAAACTGCAACTAAGAAGCTTCGTGCGCGAGTGTGGCCCATAATTTCCGAAAATCATTTTTTCTTCGAGGCAATTACTCCGTTCTCATATTTTGCGTTGCCCATAATTTCCCGAAATCATTAATTCTCGGTAGCAATTACTCCGTTCCCATATTTTCCCAATGGTTTTCTTCCGCAATCGCCTATTTTTAATATTTTCAAATTAATCTTTTCCTTATAGTTTTCGTTCTTTTAAATATCTAGGATAATATTTTCTTGTTACTGTATGTTAATAGTGTAGTAATTATATTTGTTACTTGTAGGTATTTCACATACAACAAATATCAAAAACACTAAATTTAAAACATAATCTAAAAACTGCAAGTAAAAAACCAAACGCTGTCAGCCAATTACTCTAACCTACCTATCTCTGGGAGCAGATTCGTTTTTAGGGTCATTAAAAAAAAATAACCCTAACCTACCTATCTCTGGGAGCAGTTTCGTTTTTAGGGTCATCAAAAAAAAATAACCCTAACCTACCTATCTCTGGGAGCAGTTTCGTTTTTAGGGTCATCAAAAAAAATAACCCTAACCTACCTATTTGAAAAAAACCTGGTTATTTTTACCACTAGCATTAAAAAAAAGAGAAAATATGGAGATAGAGAATATTTAGTTAGTGAAAAAAAAACCTACTGGTTATTTTAACTACTAGGATTAAAAAGAAAAGGAAATAAATTGAGAAAAGGAGAATTTAGTTTATGAAAAAATGTACACGAAAAATTAAATAAAGCGAAGAAATTCCACTGGGAAAAAATGAGAACGGAGTAATTGCCTCGAAGAAAAAATGATTTGCGGAAATTATGGGCCATTTAAGCGAGGCGATCGAAATTAAAAGGCTCAAAGTCTAACTAACATTATTGTTAGTTAGACTTTGAGCCCGGGAAAGCGCAACGTACGAGCAACCTACAGCTAGTTCCCTGAGCCCAAGGTCGACCACTACCCTAGGCAATGTTAACCCCTGCGATTTATGGATGGTGACCACCCATGCTATAAACGTAAGTGGAAATTGACTCCTGGAACAGCCATGCCCTTGAACTAAAACCGCTAAAAAAATGTTCAAACAAAAACTCAAACGAATACGCTTACCTCGCGCTTCGCGCTCGCTTGATCAATCAGCAATATGATGTTTAAGTGCAAAAAAAAAAAAAAAAATTGCATTTACTGGGGATCGAACCGGGTACCTATCCCATATCCTTGCTTGTAAGCGTCTTTCCAACTGCGCTATGAACGCATTTAGATGAACTGACGAAATTTGGTTACTTATTCTCGAGTAAGAATTTAAATATCTAATCTAAAGAGAATAAAGTGTATAGGGGACGTGCATGAACTATAGGGGGCAGCACAGGAGCCGTCAGATCTTTGGCGCGAAGCGTAGATGTGTAGTTTATGATTCCGATGTAGCCCACGAGATGGCAGAACCTACTATGCACAAGGAAACGTACTTACGAGAACGGTAGATGGTAGCACTTGCTTTGGCAATGTACATGTGCACATATGTTTCCGATTCAGGCCACAAGATGGCAGACCCTCCAACGCGCACGGTCCCTATATGTAGTAGAGGGTTATTGTCATACTAAATCTTTCGATACAGGATTAAAATGAAAATGAAAAAAAAAATCAATAAATGTATATAATTATGTATGGATAAATGATTTTTTTTATTTTTAGGACGCCATATGATTTTGACCCATGTTCTTTTACTGATATGAGTAAAAATTGTTAAATATAAAATGGTGTCGCCATCTAGACGAGCATAGGCCAAAGGTATGGCGCCGTATATTCAAGAATCAAATTTTCTTTAAAGCGCAAAAAGCCATCATCTCTTTCAAAAAATAAACGAATGCGCTTAGCCCGCGCTTGATAAATAAAAACTACGATTTTTTTAATTTTTTCAAAATAATAAAATAAAATAAAAAACAACAATTGATACGAAATTTAAGTATAAAAAAATACAAAAAGTTATGTAGCAGCATACAATTACTGGGGATGGAACCAGGGACCTCCCTATGCAAACAAAAAAGCGAACGTTTGCAAAATGTGCCATGATAGTTCTTACTAAAGCTGACGAAATTTAGCTACTCATTCTCAAGTAAAAATTAAATATCTAAATACCGCCGAAACCAGCGATACAAATTTTCTGAATTTTTGGCCATTTATTCAATAAACATGTCTCAAAAAGAAAAAACTCTTATGATATCGATACGACTATTTGTTTAGGCGCCAGGTATCACGACTCCGCCATTTTTAAAAATTTCCAAAAACCGGATTGATAAAAATTTTTTATTTAGTCATAGAATCTGGTCACAAAATTTCATGAGAATCGGTTAAGAATTGCGACCTGTAGAGGAGAACATCCGGAAATACAAAACTAAATATCTAAATACCGCCTAAACCAGCGATAATTTTTTTCTGCATTTTTTGCTATTAACTCTGTAAACATGTTTCAAAAAGAAAAAACCCTTATGATATCGATACGACTATTTGTTTAGGCGCCAGGTATCACGACTCCGCCATTTTTAAAAATTTCCAAAAACCGGATTGACAAAAAAAAAATATTTTGTCATAAAATTCGGTCACAAAATTTCACAACAATCGGTTAAGAATTGCGACCTGTAGAGGAGAACATCCGGACATACGAAAGCAAAATGCCCGAGTCAAAACGTAGACCTTCGCTTCGCTTCGGTCAATTAACAGGGACATCGTGTAAACGCCATCGTGCTCTGCACGCCCGAGGTTACCGTCGGAGGTGGTGTTTCGGGCGTCAGCCGGCATGCAGCGTCAGGAGCATGTTCGAGTCAGCTTTGCGATAACTCCGTACATACGTATTTATTTATAGTATGTGGTAGGTATAAAGGATAATTCATTCAAAGGATTAAATTCTAACTAACTTAGCCATTGGACAAACCCTGAAATCCCACGTAGGGTTACTTCTCAGAAATGCTCTAACGGTAATATTTTTAGAGCACCGTACAAAACTTTGTTCACGGTGCTCTTATGGGATCACTTCGGTCTTGCAAATCGGTTAAATGCGTTTTTCTCAAAGACCGTTTGATGTAGGTACCTGAAATTTGGAATAGTTATGGCAAGTACCATCACTAACACTGTGAATAAGTCGAAACTGCTTATTTCTGATTTAAGGGGGAAATTTAGGGGGTTAGAGGGTTAGGCTGAATTTTATTTTCAATTGTAAGAATCGTGTGAGGTACCATTAGAAAGCTTGCAAAAAATTGAGTCGATGGACTGATTTTGACTTCATTTTAGAATGCAATAGTTTCGATAAAAAATGCATTTAAAGTTGCAAGTTTTCATACAAAAATTTTCACCTCTTTCCTGTCGATTTTCGCGAAAACTATAGCTAACAGGCAGCTGACCAGTCAATATCCAACTAAAACAACTATGGAGACGGCGGGAAAATTATCAGGTTAACTCTATCTTTATTAGTTTTTAAACTGCAGCCTGATCTTTGGTTGCTTAGGGCTAGCTAACTGATGCTTACACTGGTCATTTCATATTAGGAAGTAGTTTTAGTGAGAAAGATCCTTAGTTAAAACTTTGGCATCGAAATTTATGACTTACGTCTTTGATACAAAGTTTAATTCTACTCACTTACTTTTGTGAGATATTTCATTTTTTTTCTGAATAGCCTACTATAAGTATGAGAGAGTAAAAGATCTGCAAAATGCAACCTTGTAATAAAGCAAATAAGTTTAAATTTCGAACGGGCTTTCCAACCAACGGACTATCGCAGTGTGCTCAGGCTCAGTAAGAATCATATTTATTATTGGAGTTTATCAGTACAAATTTAAATTAAGAATTCCGTTCTTCATTGTCGTTGTGTTTTTTTTTTTCACATTAGCGCACATAGAGTTAGTAAAGCGTATAGAGATAATAAGGTCATTTAATATTTATTAACAGCTATGGCGTCATCTATTACCTATAGATTTTACTGAGAGTATCTGATTCGTCGAAACAGTATTCCTTCTCATTAAGTACCATTACAGTTATCTATTAATTGTATACAGTATGTATATTATTGAACAGATCGGTGAGAGCAGCATCTAGATACTGTTCTGTTACGAAAAAATAATTTTGGTAGGTTCCATTTTTAGCGACTATCACTATGCGCGTCCCTTTTGCACTAACATACTTGTTAGAACGTGACAGGCATGGTGACAAGCGATAAAAACGCGACCGTGCTACGCCGCCTGTATTGTATATGACAGTTAAAATTCACAGGTTTTGGAAACAAAGGTAAAGTTGACGAAATATAAAGTAAGCCGATCTTGATCAAACTTGTTTGAGTGACAAAGATGTCAGTTAAGATTTGGTACTCATGAATTCCAGTTCTACTAAAATATTTTTTCTTTTAAAAGCTGACTTACAATAAGTCCAAAATTGTGCGGTAAGTTAGGTTTATATTCAAATTATACGCAATTCTTTGTAGCAACTCCGCCAAGTGGACGGAAACAGGTACTGGACGGCAAACTGACGCAGTTACCCTACTTGTACTAAAACTTACACATTTATTAATAGAAAGAAAGAAAGAAAGAAAGAAAATACATTTATTTAACGCCACAACATATTACATCTAGAAAACAAAGACATACAAACATAAAAAACATTGGACGCTAAAATAGGACCCCACTCAGCATAATGCCGCGGCAATCCGTGGCGCTGGTTTTCAGTGGGGACCTAACTTAAAACTATGAGACGACAACACATACGCCAGCGACACACAAAAAACAGACATAAAAAAGAGAGAGACACTAAAATTTATACATACTGAACAACAACGAAAGAAAAGGAAAAAAAAAAAAAAAAAAAAAAAAAAACATACTAATAACATATAAAAAAAAAATACTTATTTCTGTGACTTATATGAAACATGAGCAAATTGATTAATACTTTACGTTAATTACATTTTGTGTAAAGCCCCCTCCGCACTCGTGCGTGAATTGCGGCGCGATGTCGCGAACGCGAGTGTGGCGTCGATTTTCGTAGACAGCGAAATCGACTCCACACTCACGTTCGCGGCTTCGCACGCGATTCACGCGCATAGTCTGGAGGGGGCTTCAGAAACAAGCCTAAACGTCAAAAACCGAGAAATGCCAGATCACAGACTTAATTGTAATATTATTCCTTTTTGAGTCGTGTCTACAAGTTTAAAATCCAACAATTGCGACTATATCAAAGATTATCATGAGGTCGTATGTATGTCGTAGTCAGATCGTATAATCCGCCGTATTACATTACGGCTAGCCGTTATCAAAAACAGGGGCGTTTTGAAATGCGGCGGTGCGACGATTAGCCGGATTGTCATTGCGATACGTTCTTCAATAAGGCGGCCAACGTTTAGCCGCATCGTACTACTATTTTAGATTGTAGAGTGACCAGTTCTTTCGGTCGCCTACGTAACCGGAGTTTGACAATGTTTGCAATTTAATTTATTTTTACCATGGTCCCACCGCACTACGTGTGTTTCTTTTCCAAAACATTTCCTTCACAACTTAAATAGACGGAGCCCCGCAAGCGGGGCTCCTATTTCTGGGTGGTTTGCCCTTCGGGCATCTGAAGCTACCTAACGAACCTAACCTACTTACCTACCTACGCTTTTTTCCCCAAAGTGTAATGTTTTCACGGACGTCTCACTAAATCAATAGGTAGGTAGGTTAGGTTCGTTAGGTAGCTTCAGATGCCCGAAGGGCAAACCGCTCAGAAATAGGAGCCCCGCGAAGCGGGGCTCCGTCTAGTTAAGTTGCGAAAGAAATGTTTTTTGAAAAGAAACAGTCCGACGAACTCCAGATTTGATGGACACCCCAGCGTTTGTCAGGCAGCGCCACGGGTGTTAAAAATGGGAACTAAAAACTGTCAAAGCGGCGGCTAATGACTCGCTGTATTACATTACGGCTAGCCGTGTTGAAGAACGTATGGCGCCGAATACATTCCGGCGGATTTTCATTCAGCCGCATTCAATCCGGCTAATCGTTAAACCGCCGCATTTCAAAACGCCCCTGTTTTTGAAAACGGCTAGGCGTAATGTAATACGGCGGATTATACGATCCGACTGCGACATGTATACCCAGTATTTTTGACGAATTTAGTTTTTCATGCTCGAAGTTGCCTGTCAACTCTGACGTATATTAAATTGTCAACTATTTTGGATGGGATTTTTCCTCTTTTCACCTCCAAGATGAGGTTGATTGTTAATGTTAGAAAGCTGTAATTTGCTATGGATATATAATCAACGCGAGAGGTCGTAAATAAAATCTTTAATCTTTAAAAAATATATCTAAGGTAGAAGCTTTATAACTTCTACATTACCTATACTAGCCCAGAGGCCTTTAATAAAAGTCCAAACTCCAAGGTCCCAGAGCTCCCAGACATTACCTTCTTATTTCCTAATAGTGAATAAAATGTACTTATGGGATAAATTAGTATAAGTATCCAAACTTAAAACCACCTAGGGATGTGTCGTACGGTGCTCTGAACACCGTAGTCTTGACTTCGTGCTTGGCCAATTATTTGAATTAGAACACAAGATAAATTTTTTTTATCAAACAATAGTTATTTCCAATAATGGACAACAAAAAAAACATATTGTATTAATCATTGGCAGTGCTTTTGACAATTTGTTTGAAAATGTGCGGCCATGATGACATTTGTCAAAAGTCAAAATGTTATTAATGTCATAAATAAAAAAAGATAATCAAAACGGTCGAAGAAGGTTTCATACTATTTATTACCTCAGGAGCTACTAACACATACAGGTTGCTCCAAAGTAAAAAATCGTAATTTGTTAATTTTCTTCGTAACCGCTACACCGATTGTAATGATATTTGTATACTGGTTCTAAATACCGTAATGCATATGTACATTTCGGCTTTGTCCAATGGCTAGGGACATCCTGTACAATAATAGGTACCAAAGTTTGGTATGGGCATGGGCACTAGGGCATGAGCGATTGAGCAGGAGCTTGAGCATAATGTCGTTTACAGTATATTCCGGCTCGTCGACGGCCTACTGTACACGAGGTATTTAATATTCGTCACGCAGTGCACCTCACGCAACCAATAAACGCGAGCGAGATGCCTAATGACACGACTCCCAGTATATAACGCGGGCACCAATCAGCGTCAACTACAAGTAAATGTTAATCATAACAACATGAACAAATAACCTTAGAGTACTGGTAAATAAAAAACATTTCAATATACCAAGTAGTAACAACTTTTATGGGCAAAGAGTCTGGTCGAGTTATTTGCCACACATCCTAAATAGTCTTCCTAGACATATAATAGATAACTTAGAAGATAAGCCTCATAAGCTGAAACTAATGTTAAAAAAGTACTGCATGAACTGATAAAGTAGTTAAGTCAAAAGTAAATATAAAATAGATACACATTATGTTATATAAATTAGATTAAAATATAGTAATAATAACGTCAATGATGTAACTAAAAGAAAACCTCTCACTTAGCTAATAATCTATTATAGTGTAGATTAGGTTAAGTACATAAAAAATATTGTAAAATTTATTTATAATAAACAGTTTAAATTTTAATTTTTTTTTTTTTTATTTGTTAAATGAGAATCGGTCGCAGTGGAATCGTGACGAGCGATTATCGCGTCCCGAGTCAGCTGAGCCTGCTCGTTATGGCAGATGGTTGACCGTGGCGTGGCGAAGGTAAATAGGAACATGGGGATAAAAGGACGCGTGAGCGCTGAGAAAGGCTCCTAATCGGTCGTGAATTAACCCGATGCCGACTGGCAATTATGTACCTACAATCAAAATAACAGAACCTAAGCTAGCGACTCGCTGGCTCTCGGAAAGGAATTTGTTTGCTGCTATCCCTGTCACTTCGTATTTGGCTAAACCAAAAAAATATCGTTTTGCGCACTAGGCAGTCGATAAATCGAATATCGTTAGTGTTGTGTGTCGACAGAGTAACATCCCTAGTGCGCAAAACGTTCAAACTGATAAACAAGACCAAGGCGTGGGTAGTTCGAAAAACTCGCGCGGCTAGAAGATGTTGATGTCAACTTTAGCCAGTCTTCTCCGAGACCACGGGGACAACGCCGTCCTCGAAACGTCGGAGGTAAATCTTAAAATTAGGTACAGTACTCAACTACATACGAGTATATCCAAGAGGAATATCAGCACAGGATTTAAAAATGCGTCGCCCAGAACAGAGAACTACGGGAAGAGATGTTAAAGCGGTATTTGCGCGATTAGCAAAATCATCCAACTCATTTTAATTGATTTGTGTAATTAATTGTGTATAGGTATGTATAGTTTTAGGTTTAATTAGGTTTAGGTGTGTGTGTTTTTATTTTTATGTTTTTTTAACCGCCTTCAAAAAAAAAGGAGGTTCTCAGTTTTACCCGTATGTTTGTATGTATGTATGTAATTATGTTTTTTTTCCTAGTTATGTATATTAAGTTTGTATGCACTAATAAATTAAAATAAAATAATAAAGTAGAAATAAACAAAACAAAATCTAAGACTGTATGTTTGTCCGTGATTATCTCGCGTTTGGTGGCTGAACCCATTTTGATGCGGTTTTCAGCAAAGTGTTTGTTATATTCTGAAGAAGGTTTTAGTATACATAGAGCTGACCTGATGCTGAACCCTGGCTGTACATAGTGGAACTCTGGTTTGGTGTAACATAGGAACACGCTGTTTTAGTCATCCAAGATGTCTTGATGAGCACTTGGGAGAGCAGTACCCAAGATAGAGCTGATGCTGAAGCCTGGCTGTACCTAGTGGAACTTAGGTTTGGTGCAACATACGCACCCGCTGTTTTGGTCATCCGAAGCGTCTTGATGAGCACTTGGGAGAGCAGTACCCAAGATAGAGCTGATGCTGAACCCTGGCTGTACCTAGTGGAACTCAGGTTTGGTGCAACATAGGCCCACGCTGTTTTGGTCATCGGAAGCGTCTTGATGAGCACTTGGGAGAGCAGTACCCAAGATAGAGCTGATGCTGAACCCTGGCTGTACCTAGTGGAACTCAGGTTTGGTGCAACATAGGCCCACGCTGTTTTGGTCATCGGAAGCGTCTTGATGAGCACTTGGGAGAGCAGTACCCAAGATAGAGCTGATGCTGAACCCTGGCTGTACCTAGTGGAACTCAGGTTTGGTGCAACATAGGCCCACGCTGTTTTGGTCATCGGAAGCGTCTTGATGAGCACTTGGGAGAGCAGTACCAAAGATAGAGCTGATGCTAAACCCTGGCTGTACCTAGCGGAACTCAGGTTTGGTGCAACATACGCACACGCTGTTTTGGCCATCCGAAGCGTCTTGATGAGCACTTGGGAGAGCAGTACCCAAACAGGCCCACTCTGTTTTGGTGATCCGACACGCCTTGATGAGCACTTGGGAGAACAGTACCAAATTGCAGAAAATTGTCATTTTTACTTAGGCAGATATGTATTTTCAGTAAGTTTGGGGTAGTCATGTTCTTTTAATCTTTATCATTTTTACCTTGTTTACAACTGGTAACAAGGCGGTTCTAATGGTACTAAACACAAAGTGTAATCTAGACAGCTTTATGTGGAAATTGCAGAAAATTGTCATTTTTACTTAGGCAGATATGTATTTTCAGTCAGTTTGGGCTAGTCATTTTCTTTCAAAGTTTATGAAACTTACCTCGTTTATAACTGGTAACAAGGCGATTCTATTGGTATCTAACACAAAGTGTAATCTAGACAGCTTCATGTGGAAATTCCAGAAAATTTACATTTTTACTTAGGCAGATATGTATTTTCAGTCAGTTTGGGCTAGTCATTTTCTTTCAAAGTTTATGAAAATTACCTCGTTTATAACTGGCAACAAGGCGATTCTATTGGTATCAAACACAAATTGTAATCTAGACAGCTTTATGTGGAAATTGCAGAAAATTGTAATTTTTACTTAGGCAGATATGTATTTTCAGTCAGTTTGGGCTAGTCATTTTCTTTCAAAGTTTATGAAACTAACCTCGTTTATAACTGGTAACAAGGCGATTCTATTGGTATCAAACACAAAGTGTAATCTAGACAGCTTTATGTGGAAATTGCAGAAAATTGTAATTTTTACTTAGGCAGATATGTATTTTCAGTCAGTTTGGGCTAGTCATTTTCTTTCAAAGTTTATGAAACTTACCTCGTTTATAACTGGTAACAAGGCGATTCTATTGGTATCAAACACAAAGTGTAATCTAGACAGCTTCATGTGGAAATTCCAGAAAATTTACATTTTTACTTAGGCAGATATGTATTTTCAGTCAGTTTGGGGTAGTCATGTTCCTTTAATCTTGATCATTCTTACCGTGTTTACAACTGGTAATAAGGCGGTTCTAATGGTACTAAACACAAAGTGTAATCTAGACAGCTGTATGTGGAAATTGCAGAAAATTGTCATTTGTACTTAGGCAGATATGTATTTTCAGTCAGTTTCGGCTAGTCATTTTCTTTCAAAGTTTATGAAAATTACCTCGTTTATAACTGGCAACAAAGCGATTCTATTGGTATCAAACACAATTTGTAGGAAATTCCAGAAAATTTACATTTTTACTTAGGCAGATATGTAGTTTCAGTCAGTTTGGGCTAGTCATTTTCTTTCAAAGTTTATGAAAATTACCTCGTTTATAACTGGTAACAAGGCGATTCTATTGGTATCAAACACAAATTGTAATATAGACAGCTTCATGTGAAAATTCCAGAAAATTTACATTTTTACTTAGGCAGATATGTATTTTCAGTCAGTTTGGGCTAGTCATTTTCTTTCAAAGTTTATGAAAATTCCCTCGTTTATAACTGGCAACAAGGCGATTCTATTGGTATCAAACACAAATTGTAATCTAGACAGCTTCATGTGGAAATTCCAGAAAATTTACATTTTTACTTAGGCAGATATGTATTTTCAGTCAGTTTGGGCTAGTCATTTTCTTTCAAAGTTTATGAAAATTACCTCGTTTATAACTGGTAACAAGGCCGTTCTATTGATATCAAACACAAATTGTAATCTAGACAGCTTCATGTGGAAATTCCAGAAAATTTACATTTTTACTTAGGCAGATATGAATTTGCAGTCAGTTTGGGCTATTCATTTTCTTTCAAAGTTTATGAAAATTACCTCGTTTATAACTGGCAACAAGGCGATTCTATTGGTATCAAACACAATTTGTAATCTAGACAGCTTCATGTGGAAATTCCAGAAAATTTACATTTTTACTTAGGCAGATATGTAGTTTCAGTCAGTTTGGGCTAGTCATTTTCTTTCAAAGTTTATGAAAATTACCTCGTTTATAACTGGTAACAAGGCGATTCTATTGGTATCAAACACAAATTGTAATATAGACAGCTTCATGTGAAAATTCCAGAAAATTTACATTTTTACTTAGGCAGATATGTATTTTCAGTCAATTTGGGCTAGTCATTTTCTTTCAAAGTTTATGAAAATTACCTCGTTTATAACTGGTAACAAGGCCGTTCTATTGATATCAAACACAAATTGTAATCTAGACAGCTTCATGTGGAAATTCCAGAAAATTTACATTTTTACTTAGGCAGATATGAATTTGCAGTCAGTTTGGGCTAGTCATTTTCTTTCAAAGTTTATGAAAATTACCTCGTTTATAACTGGCAACAAGGCGATTCTATTGGTATCAAACACAAATTGTAATCTAGACAGCTTTATGTGGAAATTGCAGAAAATTGTAATTTTTACTTAGGCAGATATGTATTTTAAGTCAGTTTGGGCTAGTTATTTTCTTTCAAAGTTTATGAAACTTACATCGTTTATAACTGGCAACAAGGCGATTCTATTGGTATCAAACACAAACTGTAATCTAGACAGCTTTATGTGTAAATTGCAGAAAATTGTAATTTTTACTTAGGCAGATATGTACTTTCAGTCAGTTTGGGCTAGTCATTTTCTTTTAAAGTTTATGAAAATGACCTCGTTTATAACTGGCAACAAGGCGATTCTATTGGTGTCAAACACAAAGTGTAATCTGGACAGCTTCATGTGGAAATTCCAGAAAATTTACATTTTTACTTAGGCAGATATGTATTTTCAGTCAGTTTGGGGTAGTCAAGTTCCTTTAATCTTGATCATTCTTACCGTGTTTACAACTGGTAACAAGGCGGTTCTAATGGTACTAAACACAAAGTGTAATCTAGACAGCTTTATGTGGAAATTGCAGAAAATTGTCATTTTTACTTAGGCAGATATGTATTTTCAGTCAGTTTGGGCTAGTCATTTTCTTTCAAAGTTTATGAAACTTACCTCGTTTATAACTGGTAACAAGGTGATTCTATTGGTATCAAACACAAAGTGTAATCTAGACAGCTTCATGTGAAAATTCCAGAAAATTTACATTTTTACTTAGGCAGATATGTATTTTCAGTCAGTTTGGGGTAGTCATTTTCTTTCAAAGTTTATGAAAATTACCTCGTTTATAACTGGCAACAAGGCGATTCTATTGGTATCAAACACAAATTGTAATCTAGACAGCTTCATGTGGAAATTGCAGAAAATTGTAATTTTTACTTAGGCACATATGTATTTTCAGTCAGTTTGGGCTAGTCATTTTCTTTCAAAGTTTATGAAACTTACCTCGTTTATAACTGGTAATAAGGCGATTCTATTGGTATCAAACACAATTTGTAATCTAGACAGCTTCATGTGAAAATTCCAGAAAATTTACATTTTTACTTAGGCAGATATGTATTTTCAGTCAGTTTGGGCTAGTCATTTTCTTTCAAAGTTTATGAAAATTCCCTCGTTTATAACTGGCAACAAGGCGATTCTATTGGTATCAAACACAAATTGTAATCTAGACAGCTTCATGTGGAAATTCCAGAAAATTTACATTTTTACTTAGGCAGATATGTATTTTCAGTCAGTTTGGGCTAGTCATTTTCTTTCAAAGTTTATGAAAATTACCTCGTTTATAACTGGTAACAAGGCCGTTCTATTGATATCAAACACAAATTGTAATCTAGACAGCTTCATGTGGAAATTCCAGAAAATTTACATTTTTACTTAGGCAGATATGAATTTGCAGTCAGTTTGGGCTATTCATTTTCTTTCAAAGTTTATGAAAATTACCTCGTTTATAACTGGCAACAAGGCGATTCTATTGGTATCAAACACAATTTGTAATCTAGACAGCTTCATGTGGAAATTCCAGAAAATTTACATTTTTACTTAGGCAGATATGTAGTTTCAGTCAGTTTGGGCTAGTCATTTTCTTTCAAAGTTTATGAAAATTACCTCGTTTATAACTGGTAACAAGGCGATTCTATTGGTATCAAACACAAATTGTAATATAGACAGCTTCATGTGAAAATTCCAGAAAATTTACATTTTTACTTAGGCAGATATGTATTTTCAGTCAGTTTGGGCTAGTCATTTTCTTTCAAAGTTTATGAAAATTACCTCGTTTATAACTGGTAACAAGGCCGTTCTATTGATATCAAACACAAATTGTAATCTAGACAGCTTCATGTGGAAATTCCAGAAAATTTACATTTTTACTTAGGCAGATATGAATTTGCAGTCAGTTTGGGCTAGTCATTTTCTTTCAAAGTTTATGAAAATTACCTCTTTTATAACTGGCAACAAGGCGATTCTATTGGTATCAAACACAAATTGTAATCTAGACAGCTTTATGTGGAAATTGCAGAAAATTGTAATTTTTACTTAGGCAGATATGTATTTTCAGTCAGTTTGGGCTAGTTATTTTCTTTCAAAGTTTATGAAACTTACATCGTTTATAACTGGCAACAAGGCGATTTTATTGGTATCAAACACAAACTGTAATCTAGACAGCTTTATGTGTAAATTGCAGAAAATTGTAATTTTTACTTAGGCAGATATGTACTTTCAGTCAGTTTGGGCTAGTCATTTTCTTTTAAAGTTTATGAAAATGACCTCGTTTATAACTGGCAACAAGGCGATTCTATTGGTGTCAAACACAAAGTGTAATCTGGACAGCTTCATGTGGAAATTCCAGAAAATTTACATTTTTACTTAGGCAGATATGTATTTTCAGTCAGTTTGGGGTAGTCAAGTTCCTTTAATCTTGATCATTCTTACCGTGTTTACAACTGGTAACAAGGCGGTTCTAATGGTACTAAACACAAAGTGTAATCTAGACAGCTTTATGTGGAAATTGCAGAAAATTGTCATTTTTACTTAGGCAGATATGTATTTTCAGTCAGTTTGGGCTAGTCATTTTCTTTCAAAGTTTATGAAACTTACCTCGTTTATAACTGGTAACAAGGTGATTCTATTGGTATCAAACACAAAGTGTAATCTAGACAGCTTCATGTGAAAATTCCAGAAAATTTACATTTTTACTTAGGCAGATATGTATTTTCAGTCAGTTTGGGGTAGTCATTTTCTTTCAAAGTTTATGAAAATTACCTCGTTTATAACTGGCAACAAGGCGATTCTATTGGTATCAAACACAAATTGTAATCTAGACAGCTTCATGTGGAAATTGCAGAAAATTGTAATTTTTACTTAGGCACATATGTATTTTCAGTCAGTTTGGGCTAGTCATTTTCTTTCAAAGTTTATGAAACTTACCTCGTTTATAACTGGTAATAAGGCGATTCTATTGGTATCAAACACAATTTGTAATCTAGACAGCTTCATGTGAAAATTCCAGAAAATTTACATTTTTACTTAGGCAGATATGTATTTTCAGTCAGTTTGGGCTAGTCATTTTCTTTCAAAGTTTATGAAAATTCCCTCGTTTATAACTGGCAACAAGGCGATTCTATTGGTATCAAACACAAATTGTAATCTAGACAGCTTCATGTGGAAATTCCAGAAAATTTACATTTTTACTTAGGCAGATATGTATTTTCAGTCAGTTTGGGCTAGTCATTTTCTTTCAAAGTTTATGAAAATTACCTCGTTTATAACTGGTAACAAGGCCGTTCTATTGATATCAAACACAAATTGTAATCTAGACAGCTTCATGTGGAAATTCCAGAAAATTTACATTTTTACTTAGGCAGATATGAATTTGCAGTCAGTTTGGGCTATTCATTTTCTTTCAAAGTTTATGAAAATTACCTCGTTTATAACTGGCAACAAGGCGATTCTATTGGTATCAAACACAATTTGTAATCTAGACAGCTTCATGTGGAAATTCCAGAAAATTTACATTTTTACTTAGGCAGATATGTAGTTTCAGTCAGTTTGGGCTAGTCATTTTCTTTCAAAGTTTATGAAAATTACCTCGTTTATAACTGGTAACAAGGCGATTCTATTGGTATCAAACACAAATTGTAATATAGACAGCTTCATGTGAAAATTCCAGAAAATTTACATTTTTACTTAGGCAGATATGTATTTTCAGTCAGTTTGGGCTAGTCATTTTCTTTCAAAGTTTATGAAAATTACCTCGTTTATAACTGGTAACAAGGCCGTTCTATTGATATCAAACACAAATTGTAATCTAGACAGCTTCATGTGGAAATTCCAGAAAATTTACATTTTTACTTAGGCAGATATGAATTTGCAGTCAGTTTGGGCTAGTCATTTTCTTTCAAAGTTTATGAAAATTACCTCTTTTATAACTGGCAACAAGGCGATTCTATTGGTATCAAACACAAATTGTAATCTAGACAGCTTTATGTGGAAATTGCAGAAAATTGTAATTTTTACTTAGGCAGATATGTATTTTCAGTCAGTTTGGGCTAGTTATTTTCTTTCAAAGTTTATGAAACTTACATCGTTTATAACTGGCAACAAGGCGATTTTATTGGTATCAAACACAAACTGTAATCTAGACAGCTTTATGTGTAAATTGCAGAAATTTGTAATTTTTACTTAGGCAGATATGTACTTTCAGTCAGTTTGGGCTAGTCATTTTCTTTTAAAGTTTATGAAAATGACCTCGTTTATAACTGGCAACAAGGCGATTCTATTGGTGTCAAACACAAAGTGTAATCTGGACAGCTTCATGTGGAAATTCCAGAAAATTTACATTTTTACTTAGGCAGATATGTATTTTCAGTCAGTTTGGGGTAGTCAAGTTCCTTTAATCTTGATCATTCTTACCGTGTTTACAACTGGTAACAAGGCGGTTCTAATGGTACTAAACACAAAGTGTAATCTAGACAGCTTTATGTGGAAATTGCAGAAAATTGTCATTTTTACTTAGGCAGATATGTATTTTCAGTCAGTTTGGGCTAGTCATTTTCTTTCAAAGTTTATGAAACTTACCTCGTTTATAACTGGTAACAAGGTGATTCTATTGGTATCAAACACAAAGTGTAATCTAGACAGCTTCATGTGAAAATTCCAGAAAATTTACATTTTTACTTAGGCAGATATGTATTTTCAGTCAGTTTGGGGTAGTCATTTTCTTTCAAAGTTTATGAAAATTACCTCGTTTATAACTGGCAACAAGGCGATTCTATTGGTATCAAACACAAATTGTAATCTAGACAGCTTCATGTGAAAATTGCAGAAAATTTTAATTTTTACTTAGGCACATATGTATTTTCAGTCAGTTTGGGCTAGTCATTTTCTTTCAAAGTTTATGAAACTTACCTCGTTTATAACTGGTAATAAGGCGATTCTATTGGTATCAAACACAAAGTGTAATCTAGACAGCTTCATGTGAAAATTCCAGAAAATTTACATTTTTACTTAGGCAGATATGTATTTTCAG
This sequence comes from Cydia splendana, assembly GCF_910591565.1. Taxonomy (NCBI): domain Eukaryota; kingdom Metazoa; phylum Arthropoda; class Insecta; order Lepidoptera; family Tortricidae; genus Cydia; species Cydia splendana. The sequence goes on along the minus strand of NC_085962.1, from coordinate 25,639,042 downwards.
TCAGTTTGGGCTAGTCATTTTCTTTCAAAGTTTATGAAAATTACCTTGTTTATAACTGGCAACAAGGGGATTCTATTGGTATCAAACACAATTTGTAATCTAGACAGCTTCATGTGAAAATTCCAGAAAATTTACATTTTTACTTAGGCAGATATGTATTTTCAGTCAGTTTGGGCTAGTCATTTTCTTTCAAAGTTTATGAAAATTCCCTCGTTTATAACTGGCAACAAGGCGATTCTATTGGTATCAAACACAAATTGTAATCTAGACAGCTTCATGTGGAAATTCCAGAAAATTTACATTTTTACTTAGGCAGATATGTATTTTCAGTCAGTTTGGGCTAATCATTTTCTTTCAAAGTTTATGAAAATTACCTCGTTTATAACTGGTAACAAGGCCGTTCTATTGATATCAAACACAAATTGTAATCTAGACAGCTTCATGTGGAAATTCCAGAAAATTTACATTTTTACTTAGGCAGATATGAATTTGCAGTCAGTTTGGGCTATTCATTTTCTTTCAAAGTTTATGAAAATTACCTCGTTTATAACTGGCAACAAGGCGATTCTATTGGTATCAAACACAATTTGTAATCTAGACAGCTTCATGTGGAAATTCCAGAAAATTTACATTTTTACTTAGGCAGATATGTAGTTTCAGTCAGTTTGGGCTAGTCATTTTCTTTCAAAGTTTATGAAAATTACCTCGTTTATAACTGGTAACAAGGCGATTCTATTGGTATCAAACACAAATTGTAATATAGACAGCTTCATGTGAAAATTCCAGAAAATTTACATTTTTACTTAGGCAGATATGTATTTTCAGTCAGTTTGGGCTAGTCATTTTCTTTCAAAGTTTATGAAAATTACCTCGTTTATAACTGGTAACAAGGCCGTTCTATTGATATCAAATACAAATTGTAATCTAGACAGCTTCATGTGGAAATTCCAGAAAATTTACATTTTTACTTAGGCAGATATGAATTTGCAGTCAGTTTGGGCTAGTCATTTTCTTTCAAAGTTTATGAAAATTACCTCGTTTATAACTGGCAACAAGGCGATTCTATTGGTATCAAACACAAATTGTAATCTAGACAGCTTTATGTGGAAATTGCAGAAAATTGTAATTTTTACTTAGGCAGATATGTATTTTCAGTCAGTTTGGGCTAGTTATTTTCTTTCAAAGTTTATGAAACTTACATCGTTTATAACTGGCAACAAGGCGATTTTATTGGTATCAAACACAAACTGTAATCTAGACAGCTTTATGTGTAAATTGCAGAAATTTGTAATTTTTACTTAGGCAGATATGTACTTTCAGTCAGTTTGGGCTAGTCATTTTCTTTTAAAGTTTATGAAAATGACCTCGTTTATAACTGGCAACAAGGCGATTCTATTGGTGTCAAACACAAAGTGTAATCTGGACAGCTTCATGTGGAAATTCCAGAAAATTTACATTTTTACTTAGGCAGATATGTATTTTCAGTCAGTCTGGGGTAGTCAAGTTCCTTTAATCTTGATCATTCTTACCGTGTTTACAACTGGTAACAAGGCGGTTCTAATGGTACTAAACACAAAGTGTAATCTAGACAGCTTTATGTGGAAATTGCAGAAAATTGTCATTTTTACTTAGGCAGATATGTATTTTCAGTCAGTTTGGGCTAGTCATTTTCTTTCAAAGTTTATGAAACTTACCTTGTTTATAACTGGTAACAAGGTGATTCTATTGGTATCAAACACAAAGTGTAATCTAGACAGCTTCATGTGAAAATTCCAGAAAATTTACATTTTTACTTAGGCAGATATGTATTTTCAGTCAGTTTGGGGTAGTCATTTTCTTTCAAAGTTTATGAAAATTACCTCGTTTATAACTGGCAACAAGGCGATTCTATTGGTATCAAACACAAATTGTAATCTAGACAGCTTCATGTGGAAATTGCAGAAAATTGTAATTTTTACTTAGGCACATATGTATTTTCAGTCAGTTTGGGCTAGTCATTTTCTTTCAAAGTTTATGAAACTTACCTCGTTTATAACTGGTAATAAGGCGATTCTATTGGTATCAAACACAAAGTGTAATCTAGACAGCTTCATGTGAAAATTCCAGAAAATTTACATTTTTACTTAGGCAGATATGTATTTTCAGTCAGTTTGGGCTAGTCATTTTCTTTCAAAGTTTATGAAAATTACCTTGTTTATAACTGGCAACAAGGGGATTCTATTGGTATCAAACACAATTTGTAATCTAGACAGCTTCATGTGGAAATTCCAGAAAATTTACATTTTTACTTAGGCAGATATGTATTTTCAGTCAGTTTGGGCTAGTCATGTTCTTTTAATCTTGATCATTCTTACCTTGTTTACAACTGGTAACAAGGCGGTTCTAATGGTACTAAACACAAAGTGTAATCTAGACAGCTTTATGTGGAAATTTCAGAAAATTGTAATTTTTACTTAGGCAGATATGTATTTTCAGTCAGTTTGGCCTCGTCATGTTCTTTTAATGGTGATAAAACTTACCTCGTTTATAACTGGTAACATGGCCGTTCTATTGGTATCCAACACAAAGTGTAATCTAGACAGCTTCATGTGGAAATTTGATCGTATTTGTAAGGCTGCCTTTTGTGAAGTTAGCTGCCTATGTAATTGTTGCAATATTTTTCCTATTTTATCTCACACATTTAGCCAGGACATCAGTAAATTCATTATTCGCTTTTTAAGTTTGTCCCTGACCTTGAAACCGTATATTTTACTGTTTTGTATATTTTATAAAACTCGACTTCTTTATTTGGTCGGGTTATCATAGGCAGATAACTTTAGGCTGCTAACTTCACACTCGTAACGCCGGTGACCAATATATGTGGTGGTGGTACGTACGTGGTACGTACCCAAATGTGCTTAAAAATACTAGAGTCTGCCCGGTGTTTAAGGGTAAGGGAGAGAAGGATGACGTGAACAACTACCGACCAATAAGTATAGTACCCACGATCTCAAAGATAGTGGAGTCCATTTTATCTTCTAGCCTGATGGCATACATGGAAAAACACGACCTGCTCACTGATAACCAGTATGCGTATAGGCAAAAACGGTCAACTACAATGGCAGCACACAAAATAATTGACTCAATTATTACGGGCCTTGATGAGAAGCACAAGATGGCAGGCATACTGTGCGACTTATCAAAGGCGTTTGACGTTATAAACCACAAATTGCTATTAGCCAAGCTAAGTCTTTACGGAATTGAGGGTTATGCACACAAATTGTTCACGTCATTCCTGTCGGACCGTAGGCAGGTGGTGAAAATGTCCACGAATGGAAAATCACAAATCTCAGACACAGGCCACGTCAACTTGGGCATCCCTCAAGGGTCAGCGATCGGCAATACCTTATTTCTGTTATTTATTAACGATCTTCCGTCAGCAATAACGAGCGGCATACCAGTACTCTTCGCGGATGACACAACGGTAGTCGTGAGGGCCCAAACCCATGAACTGCTTGCTGAGAAAATCCGTGAGGCATGTGATCAGCTACAGTTGTGGTTTTCGTCGAATGGGTTGCTCTTGAATGTCGCGAAGTCAAACGTGATGATTTTTTCAGCTCGTGGCACTGCAGTACCTTCGTGTATTACAAACGGCCCAATGCCATTGTGTTCTGAGAGCAAATTCCTGGGCTTTACGGTTGACTCGAACCTTGGCTGGAAGTGTCATGTTGACCAATTATGCAATAGGTTGAGTAGTGCTGTCTTCGCCATCAAGAAACTACAGCCACTTATATCACGAAAAGCACTGAAGGCTGTGTATTTTTCCCATTTTCATTCATTAATATCTTACGGGACGTTAATATGGGGAAATTCCACAGATTCAAAGCGAGTCTTGATACTTCAAAAACGGGCGGTTCGATTGCTAGCTGGAGTCCAAGCCAGACATTCGTGTAAGGAGCTATTCAAGCAAATCGGTATAATGACACACTACTCACTTTACATATTTCAAGTATTAATGTTTGTAAGAAATAATTTGCCAATGTTCAAACGTGTCGAGGTTGCGGGCAAACAGCTCCGATCCACGGGTAGACTACGCACAGTGCCGCGTCGCATGGCACTTTCAGTCAAAAATCCGAGGGTGATTGGACCAACGTACTATGAACGTCTACCTGCAAAATTGCGAACTGAACCATCTGACGAAACATTTGAACGCCAATTGAGACTCTTTTTATTGGATAATCCATTATATTCTGTAAATGAATATATGGAAATGACATGTAACACAATAAACTGAATGTAATTAATTTTTCTTTGACCTATATTTCATTTTTATTTTTATTTGACGATCATTATGACATATCCATGCTTACTGTATTGACATTGTTTTTACATTTTATATTATTTGACATTGTTAAAAAATTTAGTTAATTAATTGATTGCTTATAATAGTTATAATGGTTTTTAAATTGTGTACTTATTGCTTGACATTTGTATAATTATAATCAATTCTTATTTTCCTACTTGACGATCATAATATAAATTCGTATAGATTAGTGTAAAATAATTTATATTGTAATTTCATATTATGAAATAAATAAATCTAAATCTAAATCTATAAACTACACTAAATGCTATAATTCTTATATCTAAGTTGAAACTATGTAAGTGTTGGACGCCCAGTTGAGTTTTAACCCGCGACGGGTTGGGATATTCTTGCTTATCTGAAAGTACGCCGGCTAGGGCAAAAGCTGATATGCTAACTTGCTAGGTTCGACGGTGTATAAGACTGACCTTGAAGGGCACGTCCATAGGCTAAAACAAAGGATTAACTATAACTATGCCGATGCCGGTCACCTTTTATACTGTTTCTAAACTAGTGTACAGCGATCTGGATGTCCTCAGTGTTCGTGGTATTTTTATCCTCCGTGTGGTGTCAAGGATTCACGGAGAAGTCTTGAAGTCCTCCAACTACGACTGCATGCTACAAAAACGCACATTCAAAGTCCCAGTTCCCCCAACTGTATCAGCTTTCGCTCAACGTCTGCCTAACTTCATCCATCCGTTTGTCTACAATAAAGTCAACACTAAAATCCTCATCAAAAAATTGACTGTTAGGGAAGTTCAGAAAAAAATATCTTCATGGCTCAGCTCCCTTTCCTACGAGGACATAGAAGAACTTCTAAAAGTTGATAAATAACCACTTTTTCTTTTCACATACACAAACACATACATTTATATATATACACACACACACACACACACGCACACATTCACTAGCAAGAATTAACTTGATTGAGTCGCATGCTGATGGATAAGTTTAAATTTTATCTAGGTTAATTTATTTTTTTATTATAATTTAAGATAGTTTTACAATTGTTTGTGTCTTAATTCATTTATTGTAAAAATGTAAAAATAATTTCTGTTAGTAAGTATTTCCCCTTCCTTGGCTTTAAGTTTCAATTGTATAAACTCACTTGAGTCTGGGTTACCTACGAGACAGGCTGAGCCTAGTGTAGGAACCAGAGCAACCTGATATAATATACTTCTTAGCTGAGGTACCTACACTTTGTCAATTGTACATAATTAGGATAATCTTAGCACCCCTGAAAATGTTTTTGTGTATTACCTACAATAATTTTTTTTTTGTATTTTTTTTGTATTTTTTTTTTTTTATAGATATTATTTTATTAAAAATGTACTTTATCTGAGTGTTTACTTAGCCTCTAGCACTGGTACCTAAGTGGTAGCCTTCGCTGTAATGTCATTCACAAACAAAACAGTAAATAAAGTTCATCATTTCCTTATAAACTCATAAATAACTGTCTCAACTGCGATTGCATTTTGCATCTAATTTGACATTTTGCAATTTCAATTACTGGCGGGTACATTATTCGGATAACAACCGTATCTATCTTTCGAAGACATCAGCTGGAATGACCATGGTCTAATAAAACATGGTCTTCTATTCCCAGAGTGACACGGGCCTACGTCACAATAACATTGCCACTTTATTTCAACATAACATGTTACATGGGTACATTATACCTATGGTTAATAAGTTAAAATATTTCTTTATAATTTTATAATTTTCATTTATAATGTATTTTATCTTAAATTTTACAATAACACGTCATTTTTAATTACTCGTTAGCAATATCTTCCGATTCACGAAAGAAATTTCAGACGTTCGGGTAATTCTGTTTACATTACTGGCAACACAGGATAGCGCTGTCACATTTGACAATTCGGATCTAGATAACTTCATGCCCTGACCGTCATCCTTGTCGAACGCGTGTTAATTGTTATTTCCTTCTCGCTCAGTGTCAGCAGTCGCAGTGTTTTCCAAACTTTTCACGTCGTAAGCTTGGTAATTAATGTGTAACTGTGAATTAGTTTTTTAAACGTTTGTCTTGTATAGATAAATAAAGTTTAATTTAATACATTAGATTTGTTTTATTTTACTATGTTTCTACATAAATAACTTAAAATTAATGCCTTTAAAATAATTTTCACCGTTGGTTAAAATTCTCCCACATTTTAAAGTTTGAGAACCTGTAAATAGCATGATGACGTAGGCCCGTGTCAGTTAGGTCATACGCGAATCTCGGAATAGAGTACCAGGCGGAGTATATTATTATACCATGGGAATGACTTGCCGAACGTAATGAATCAATATGTTGATAGGTAAGGTAAATTTCCTTAAGAATATAGAAAAAGATGATGCGCCACTAGGATTGGAATCCTCCTCCATCCGATCGCAAGTGTAATTAATGTTGTACCGCTGCGCTAAGCCGTCGTCTGCCTAAGTTACCTACGTAACCTATGCAAAAATAAACCCTGTTACTTGCTAAATAAAATACAATTTTCTATGACCCAGTTAAATACGACTTACAATAACAATATAACACTATGAAGTATTTGAACAAATTAAATTATTTTTCAGAAAATATTTTAATTTGTTTTTATCAAGTAGAAACACTACTATATAAATTATAAACTGAAATAAATGTCATATACTAAGAAAAAGTGACCAAGGCCTCCAGTGCCCCAGGCTGGAATCGAACCAGCGTCCTCTGCTATCGCGGCAGGTGCCTGAACCACTCGGCCACCGGGCCACAGCGACATTAGTCAAATTTTCCAAATATATGCACTTCCTACTGAAGGCTTGTGGCGCCCCCTAGCCATCTCTAAGGTAGAACAGTATGGTTCGAACCTTCTATCTGGATCATTCTCATGATGATACCGAGCTAGCGAGAGAGATGGCGCTGCCAATCAATACTATGAAGTATTTGAACAAATTAAATTATTTTTCAGAAAATATTTTAATTTGTTTTTATCAAGTAGAAACACTACTATATAAATTATAAACTGAAATAAATGTCATATACTAAGAAAAAGTGACCAAGGCCTCCAGTGCCCCAGGCTGGAATCGAACCAGCGTCCTCTGCTATCGCGGCAGGTGCCTGAACCACTCGGCCACCGGGCCACAGCGACATTAGTCAAATTTTCCAAGTATATGCACTTCCTACTGAAGGCTTGTGGCGCCCCCTAGCCATCTCTAAGGTAGAACAGTATGGTTCGAACCTTCTATCTGGATCATTCTCATGATGATACCGAGCTAGCGAGAGAGATGGCGCTGCCAATCAATACTATGAAGTATTTGAACAAATTAAATTATTTTTCAGAAAATATTTTAATTTGTTTTTATCAAGTAGAAACACTACTATATAAATTATAAACTGAAATAAATGTCATATACTAAGAAAAAGTGACCAAGGCCTCCAGTGCCCCAGGCTGGAATCGAACCAGCGTCCTCTGCTATCGCGGCAGGTGCCTGAACCACTCGGCCACCGGGCCACAGCGACATTAGTCAAATTTTCCAAGTATATGCACTTCCTACTGAAGGCTTGTGGCGCCCCCTAGCCATCTCTAAGGTAGAACAGTATGGTTCGAACCTTCTATCTGGATCATTCTCATGATGATACCGAGCTAGCGAGAGAGATGGCGCTGCCAATCAATACTATGAAGTATTTGAACAAATTAAATTATTTTTCAGAAAATATTTTAATTTGTTTTTATCAAGTAGAAACACTACTATATAAATTATAAACTGAAATAAATGTCATATACTAAGAAAAAGTGACCAAGGCCTCCAGTGCCCCAGGCTGGAATCGAACCAGCGTCCTCTGCTATCGCGGCAGGTGCCTGAACCACTCGGCCACCGGGCCACAGCGACATTAGTCAAATTTTCCAAGTATATGCAGCACCATCTCTCTCGCTAGCTCGGTATCATCATGAGAATGATCCAGATAGAAGGTTCGAACCATACTGTTCTACCTTAGAGATGGCTAGGGGGCGCCACAAGCCTTCAGTAGGAAGTGCATATACTTGGAAAATTTGACTAATGTCGCTGTGGCCCGGTGGCCGAGTGGTTCAGGCACCTGCCGCGATAGCAGAGGACGCTGGTTCGATTCCAGCCTGGGACACTGGAGGCCTTGGTCACTTTTTCTTAGTATATGACATTTATTTCAGTTTTTAATTTATATAGTAGTGTTTCTACTTGATAAAAACAAATTAAAATATTTTCTGAAAAATAATTTAATTTGTTCAAATACTTCATAGTATTGATTGGCAGCGCCATCTCTCTCGCTAGCTCGGTATCATCATGAGAATGATCCAGATAGGAGGTTCGAACCATACTGTTCTACCTTAGAGATGGCTAGGGGGCGCCACAAGCCTTCAGTAGGAAGTGCATATACTTGGAAAATTTGACTAATGTCGCTGTGGCCCGGTGGCCGAGTGGTTCAGGCACCTGCCGCGATAGCAGAGGACGCTGGTTCGATTCCAGCCTGGGGCACTGGAGGCCTTGGTCACTTTTTCTTAGTATATGACATTTATTTCAGTTTATAATTTATATAGTAGTGTTTCTACTTGATAAAAACAAATTAAAATATTTTCTGAAAAATAATTTAATTTGTTCAAATACTTCATAGTATTGATTGGCAGCGCCATCTCTCTCGCTAGCTCGGTATCATCATGAGAATGATCCAGATAGAAGGTTCGAACCATACTGTTCTACCTTAGAGATGGCTAGGGGGCGCCACAAGCCTTCAGTAGGAAGTGCATATACTTGGAAAATTTGACTAATGTCGCTGTGGCCCGGTGGCCGAGTGGTTCAGGCACCTGCCGCGATAGCAGAGGACGCTGGTTCGATTCCAGCCTGGGGCACTGGAGGCCTTGGTCACTTTTTCTTAGTATATGACATTTATTTCAGTTAACAATATAACAGTTTATTTAAAAGTTTTTTTTTTTCATAACAGTGTATAGAACATAACACGGGTCTCAATTGTGTGTAAAGTTTTAAGTCATAATGTATTGTTTGTCCGCATTTTTGTTACTCATAATTTGTTTTTTTTTCAGTAACGCATAATTTTTCAGGATTGGCATTAGGGAATGCAAATCGATTATTTTCGGTTATTTTTTGTATGGAAATTATCGGTTATTAACCGAAACCGCGGTTATTGCCATACAAAAAATAACCGATTTGCATTCCCTAATTGGCATAAAACAAACCTAACCTAACCTATCTATAATATAACCTTACGAAAATCCTGAAAAGTTAACGGTTTCAGAATTAGAATTGAGTAATAATAAAAAATATATGACAAACAATACATTATAACTTAAAATTAAAACTTTTATTAGGGACCCCGTAACTAATCAAATTTCATAAGTCATAATTATGTATGTGTGTGTTGTGCCTGTGCATTTATATTAAACTCGAACGAATAATTGAAAACTATTACATATCAGTATCGTTTAAATTTGTATTATTTAATGTAATAAATGTGTTATCATTACATATCAATGTCATTTTGAATATCGATCGTCCGAGATAGTAGGTACCTACTTGTGTTTAGTAGTAAATATATGTATACACTCATACTAAACATTAAGCAATATGTAAACGAGCCCTAAGGCAAGTATATATACGCTCGTAGGGCCTAGCTAGATAAAAATAAATGACATTATATACAGTGTGGAAAGATAAGTCGGGGCCTTGGAGGGAAACTACCTTAAATCCTTAAGCTGGCTCATTTTACTAAAAGCAGACATTCCTTTATTTTTTAAAAGAAACAAAACTGCATTTAAAGATTTTTCTTTTTTTCTTCAATTTGGCTTCTCTTAAAAAATCTTGAGTACTAAATATAAAATTTTATGGATATTTTATAGACAGACGAGTGTAAGACCTAATGTTTCTTGGAGAAATGTCTCATTAACATTAACTGTATCGACTAGTAGAATAAAATTGCGAGTGTTTATTTTTTGGAATTTTAGTCGGTTCGAGTCCCGAGCGAGGCAAGCGAGTTTTAGAAAATATTTGAATGCAGTTTTGTTTCTTTTTTTTAAATAAAGGAAAGTTTCCTTTAAGTAAATTGAGCCAGCTTAAGGATTTAAGGTAGTTTCCCTCCAAGGCCCGACTTATCTTTCCATCACACTGGATAATGACCACCTAAAAATACTTTGGTACCCTAAGTTCTCTTATCGGAAAACAAATCTTGGCGAGCAAATGAATGAGCTATTTCTACTACTATACAATATATTCATGTTACTAAATAAAGTATAATGATGCCAATTAGAACTGTGACCCTTAAAGAAACGAAATGTTACAAGAAAAGTGGGTTAGAACTGCTATCCTCACAGAATCGAACTACTACTAGAAAAGTGGGCTAGGTTTGATTAGAACTTCCATCCTTATAGGACCAAACGGCTATCAAAAAAGTGGGTTAATTAATTTAAAGACATAAAAAGCTCAGACCTTAGTAAACATTTTTACAGTGGTATAGGGTCAATAATTAATTAATTGATTATGTTGTTTTAGCTATAATTTGTATATAAAATTGTTATTTAATAAAATAATATAGATTTAGGCTAGCTTGTAAGGTTTGCATGCTGTGCATGGACGGCTAAGAGGACGGACTTTCTTATAAATATAATGTACCAACTATTGTAACTCCTTTTTTTGCAAATAAAATATTATGAATTATGAATTATGAAATTTTAGGAGTTTATTTACTTTATATTTATTTGGGTTTCGTCAAATCTAGTGCCTATGCCCACTCACGGAATTAGTTGCCAAGCAGACTCCAGGCTCCAATGAACCGTGGCAAAAATAACGAGAATACTGCGCTGAATGAAAGAAAAAAAAACAAAAAAGTCCAAAATTTACACAAACAGTCCATCCTGGCTACTTATATGTACCTATGTTATTACGACGTTAGTAAATTTGTGAGCCGCTCACCATTAATATTTTAATCGTATCAATTTTCATTAAAGGCTGATATGGCCGGCAACGTTAACGGCGCGATTCGGGAAATGAATTAGAGATTCATTAGATATGAAATAGTAAAGATATGTGACGTTCCACGATAAAAGGTACCTTATGGCGCCGCAATAATATTATTCGCTGTTATGTGATGTAAGCGCCAGCCGCCATAACGTGCCTTTTGCTATGGAACGTCACATCATCATCTTCCTCGCGTTATCCCGGCATTTTGCCACGGCTCATTGGGAGCCTGGGGTCCGCTTGGCAACTAATCCCAAGGATTGGCGTAGGCACTAGTTTTTACGAAAGCGACTGCCATCTGACCTTTCAACCCAGAGGGTAAACTAGGCCATATTGGGATTAGTCCGGTTTCCTCACGACGTTTTCCTTCATCGAAAAGCGACTAGTAAATATCAAATGATATTTCGTACACAAGTTCCGAAAAACTCATTGGTACGAGCCGGGGTTCGAACCCGCAACCTCCGGATTGAAAGTCGCACGCTCTTACCGCTAGGCCACCAGCGCTTATGCCATGGAACGTCACATATCTTTACTATTTCATATCTAGTGAATCTCTAATTCATTTCTCGAATCGCGCCGTAAGTCTCCAGAGGAGCGCCAATTTAGCGAGCTTCCTTTCGTGAGTTTCCGGGCGGAAACACAATTACTTACCTAAACGATACGACGGCGTAGGGTAGGGTGGTCTAAGACTGCGCACTTAAGGTTTGAGACGTGATAAAATAAAAACAAATAGTATAAATGAAATCAACTGTAGTTATTTTCTTCCCGAATAACAAGACACCATAATTTTAAACACTATTTGTAAATGAGATCAACCAGTCTAGATATATTAGAGTATAATTGAAAAATGAGAAATGCGCATTCTTACACTACCTGTGTTGTAAGAATGCGCAGCAAGATGTGTAAGACTGCGCGGGTAGGGTAAGAATGCGCAATACCCAAAAAGGCTATAGCTATTTACATAAGTCACAAACAAAGGTGGCAGCACCCGTGTACGCTGTGCATTGTTTATGCCACCATTCATTACAAGCGATGCACGCGATCCAGTCTTCAGTAATAGGATCTTTATAGATCTCGCCACATCACGGGCATGTCCAAGAGGGTCAACATGATTTACAACAACATATCTTGGCTTGTAGATTGCGCTTGATGCGTCTCTTTGCCTTCAGCAAAATTAGCCTCGTTATATCGTTCTATAATATCGGTGACAGAATTAGCCTTGGTATTCAATGAATACCTTAGGATTATAAGGCGATATTCCTGTAGTTTTTAAATTTTCTACATCACCTGCGGGGTTTGCAGCTTTGAGACAAGCTGATGAGAAGGTTTTACACATTTGGAATACAGTTATAGTTCTTCCTGGGTTATTTCTGAGCCATTTTTCACATTCATGTGGAAATGGATGTGCAAGACTGCGCGCGCATTTTTACACGGTTGTACCATGCGCATTCTTACACATTCCTTCATTTTCACTAAAGCATATACTGGTAACGCCACCTATGTAAAATGACGTGAACTAGCGACTCCCATCTAAACGCGCAATCGCATACGTGATTCAAATTCAAGATCTCATCTTTTAATTTACTTAAGACTATTTAGTGTCAATACATTTAAATTGAAGAAAAATAAGATCAACATGTGATAAAAACTTCAAACTCACCTAGAGTGTTGTATTTTCACAGTAAACTAAATTAATTCCTGGAGCAATAACAGGTGCCATTACACTTCAAAACAACACTAAAGTTAGCCACGAACTTCACTTTGAATCTAAGTTATGACGTATGCGCATTCTTATCGACCGCGCAGTCTTAGGGTAACATTCCATTTCCAACGACAGCTGCACTACTGTCAATTTTACTATGGAAATTGACAATGACAGCGACGCGTTCAGTACCGGTAGTGCAGCTGCGATCAGAAATGGAATGTTATCATTAGACCACCCTACCTCGTAGTAGGTAGGTATTACTCGACTGCAATCAGGATACGATTAGAAAGTAGGTATCTACCGTTAACACAAAAAAAATATAATAATTATAGACTACTTTTCTACTAGTCAAATCAGCTTTTTTTGAGAACTGTCAAAACGATTTGTTAATATGGAATTTGTATGAAAACGAGTATAGTGACGTCGCACCGTCGCAGTCAACTCACCTACTTTTATATTTGTGTGTATACCTAGATGATTTACTATATAGTTATTGTGTTTAAAAATAACTACTATTTATGTTTTTCTAATTATTATCTGGTGTTTTATTTCGTGTACTGTATGAAATACTTAAAATGTTTTGAGTAGAGGAAACTTCCCTATTAAAAGCTACAACTACAAGCCCAGACACATAGGTATTCAATTATTCACTGACCGAGCGAAAGCGAGCGAAGCGTCTCCGTTTCAGCTTAGGCAAATTATATGGCCTTCCATACAGCAGGGTTAATGCTTCAAGTGCATTAATGTCCTTTTTATGATCTTTTATTTATCTGAAATTCTGACAGAAAGGTTCTTATTGCACATGAAGCATAATGAGGACCCTGCTCTAATGGAAAGCCACATAGGCTTTCGTTTGTAGGTACCTACCTACGCCGTTTGTTCGGGTGCTTGGCGGTTGGATTGCTCTATCGATTCTCATGAAATTTTTGAGCAGCTTTGATAATTATATTTATATAACATAAATAAATAAATATAGGTAGGACATTCTTTCTTACACTGATTGACTAAGTCCCACAGTAAGCTCAAGAAGGCTTGTGTTGTGGGTACTCAGACAACGATATACAATGAAACCTGGATAAGTGAGACTTCAAGGGACGAGCAGATTTGTCTCACTTAAAGAGGTATTCCACTTACCCAGGCTCTCAGTTAGCCAGGTACAAATAAATTTCTGTCTCATTTACAGAGGGTCCCATTAATAGAGGTGAGAATAGAGGATATATCTCAGTTATAGAGGTGGTTAATAAGGTATTTTGTAATTATCTTTAAATGTTTAGGTAAAATAATCCTTGTCCCTAAATATTTTTTAAGTCTGTTTAAATATTTCTTTGAATTTATTTTGAATGATTTTCCAAAGGATAGATTTTTTCAATTAAATTTGATACGGACTTCATTGCGTCTTAGAAATTTATTAAATGAAAATTTGTTTATTCTTGTTACTTATCAAGATTTCAGCTTTCGTTTCGATAGTTTTAACTACGTAAAGAAACTAGATGAACCTTGAAGTCGTTTAGACACAATTAAGCAAATGCGGAATTTGTGGATAGACTAAGAGTTAGTAAGAATACGGAAATAGATCAAAGTCCAAGTTAGAGAGGTCATAGATTGACGTTTACTCAGATACAGAGGTAATTCGTATAAAATTCTAAAAAAACAATTAGGAAAATGTAATCTTATAAATATAGTCTCAGTAAAAGAGGTAAAATACACTCTGTCTCAATTATAGAGGTAAATGTGACTACAAAATCACAACAACTAATCCCAGTTATAGAGGTTCGTTTTATCTTACTAACAGAGGTAATTCAGTGCTAAAGTGTCGGGACCGCACCATGAGTCCCAGCTATAGAGGTTTCTCACTTATCCAGGTCCCACTTAACCAGGTTTCACTGTATATAATATATAAATATGTACTTAAATACACAGAAAACAATCATGACTCAGGAACAAGTATCTGTGTCATCACACAAATAAATGCCCTTACTGGGATTTGAACCCGGGACCATCGGCTTCACAGGCAGGGTCACTACCCACTAGGCCAGACTGGTCGTCAACATGTATAGGTTAATAGACTTTTTTATTAAATTAGGTATTACACCTTTTTTAGGGTTCCGTATATAAATTGGCGTGACGTGACGTGACCAAGGGGATCGCAAGGCGAGCCGCTAAGGCTCTAGAAAATAATGTTGAAATTTGAAGTTTAAATATTGTTTCTAAGTTTTTCTGGTTTACCAACTTTTCAATTTATATTATAATATTCTTTTATTTATATATTGTTTTAAATAATTTAATATATAGGACCATGCGTCAGAATAACCATGAATGAATGGTTGAAAAAAGTTTTATTTACTTAATTACGTATTTATATGAAATAGTAATCCAAACAAACAAAAGTATCATAACTAGTAACAACTATTAGTTACTACGAGGGGGAATCAAAAAGAAATTAGAAACGCTATGATATCATGGTTTTACAGGTATCCTGTTATTTTTTACTTTTGGGCAACATCTTTATTAGTTTATCTGCATATTCAGTATTAAAAAATCTGGCATCTTCGTCCATAAAAAAAAAGAATCACAATTTTAGGTACTAATTTTACTTTTTTTTTAGTTTATCGCTAGTACAGCCAATTTATAGGAGATTTTTAAGAATCAAAGAATGTGAAGTAATTGCAAAAGACATACCCTTGATTACGCAATACGCAACTCTTTAATTCAAGCACAAGATTCTGCGCAGCATTCTTGGGAAACTGCATGGTCTGGGCCCAAAATCATCTTAACATTATGTATTTTATTTAAAATAATTGCGTTTTTCTTAAAAAGATTCTTCTGATTTTTACTGAACAATATTTGATAGGCCTTCTTTTGTATTTTCATATTTATTTTTGTGGTATGTTTCCATTATTTTTTCTGAATTGAACAAATAAATGTGTGAAGACCTAAAATTACTACCTTTAACATTGAAAGGACATCCTAGCCTGAAAATTAAAATTTACAAGCATATTATTAAATACTTATTCATTCTTAAAAACCCAAGTTTTAATTTAAGTACCAATTTTTATGACTTCTTCACCAAAAATTTTGAGAAAATCGTTCCTGAATGATCACAAAAACTTGCCTGAATTTACTGATATTAAGACATCACCTACCCTACTGTCATTGTTTGTCGATAACATAAAAAGTAATTAATTTATTTATGTCTTTACTTATGCAATTTATTACCAAAAAAACCAATAATCAAAACGTATCATTATGTGTTTAGCTGATATCAATTCTAAAGACTTTTTGATGTACTTACCCTCGTAATTATTCCTAATAATAACTGGGAGACCGAGCTTTGCCCGGAAAACATATAAAAACTCAAAAATGCGCGTTTCTCCAGAGATAAGACGAAGAAGATAAGCTAGATCGATTTTTTCGTCCAGGTATAAGATAAATAAAAACATACCTACTTTGTCGCTCTTTTGCGAATTTGTATTCAGAAGGATAAAGTTTATGATTTTTCTGATTAATCGGTGCAGATTATATTTCGTCAACGTAAGGGTGTCATGAAAGCGTTAGAGATGGGGGGTACTCGATTTATCACTGTTATCATGCATCTCAGGTGCACTATCAGGTAGGCGTCGACATCTAAGGGCCAATAACGGTCGCGGCAAACCCTGATTGGTTAAAACGGCACTAGGATCGGTAGAACCGAAAGGGCCTGTGCATTATCGTTCCGATCAGTGTTCCTGTAGCGTTGCACTTGATTGCATGCACCTATCTTCTCGTCTCTTCGTCGACTCGCGGTAAAGTGACACCGAGAGAAAAGGTAAGTTCTGCTATGGTAGCCCATACATTTACTAATGACTGGATTCCATGTGGATGAGATCTTAAAACCCTCGTCCCGATTAAAATTGCAATGTTTTTTGATTTCAATGGCTTCCCGTACTTTTCTACGCGCGTTTTTTTTTAATGTAAGCGGAAACGAATATCGACAGTCGATAAATAAAACGCCGTCCTCGAAACGTCGGAGGTAAATCTTAAAACTTAAATACGCGATTGAGTCCCGTTGTGTAGTTTGATAATGTTTAATAATCGTGAAAGTTTAAATCAGTGTTAAATTAGTAATGATGTTTTTTCTGCAGGACGTTTAGGTAAACGCGCGTAAAGCACTGATTTTGTCGATCTTATTTGTAAATTTCGTAAAGTTTGGACTGCTAAAAATGGTAAATTTGTATTACACATATCCTGTACTCGAACTTTTGTAGACAGGTACATTTTTATTATTATGACTTTGAAGTAGTGTAAATGAAAGTTAAACGAAATCAATTTTGTCCAGAAATTACTGCAAAACAAGTGACAATATCTTTGAAACTCGACTTAATTTCAACGTAATTTTGATACTTAAACAATCGACAACATTTCCTGAAACTGTTCTTATACATCACTTAGTATAATTTACTACCATAATTTTTTGATGATTTTTTAAAAACTGCCCCTTCTCGTCATGTAAGTATTACCGGTGACGCACGCTCGCGACCTCATTATTAAAAGCCAAGATGAGAAGACGTGCTAATAGAAACTAATACTTGCTAGGTATTTAGATATTACGTAACAAACGGTGTACAATATCAACGACCAAATCCATCAATTTCACAAACTCGGTTGCCAAAAAGTAATATGATTTGCCAGTCGCATCAAGAAGGAGAGCAATTTTGTTTTTTTTTGTCTAGACTAACATAAATTACTTACTTGAGTTAAAAACATCGTGATTTTTTAAAGAAGAATAAAAACTATTTAGTTGTATGTTTACACATTCTTAAAGCTAATGGCAGTGATTTGAGTTAAGATAATTAATTATTCGTCGCAATAAAAAAAATGTGTTGGCAAGAGATATTGCACGCTCTTAAAAACGGTTTTAGCTTGAGTAACTCTTCATCAAACCAAAAATATTACCAAATTCCAAAGAAGAAGCACCAAAATTTTCCTTTGAGACTTTTAACTTATTAGACGAGATCGATAAATTCTTGATTTGATGTTTTCAATATACAGTCAAGGGCCAAAACTTTGCTTTAAGACTTTTGAGTTTTTATATATTAATTCTTGGTTTGATGTTTTCAACCTATAGTCAAGAGCCAAAGTTATTTCAAAGAAGAAGCACCAAAAACTTTGCTTTGAGATACGAAACGTAACCGTTTTTTAAATCACGTAACTGTTTTCAAAAACAGTTTCTAAAATAACTGGATTCCCTGTGTGTGTCGAACGAAACGAAACGAAATCGTATTGAAGTAATAAAACGTACAATACGCAATTCACATTTCAAAAAACCTAATTTGCATCGTCTCACAAATGTCTAATATAACTTGACCCCTAACTTCAGTACTTTATAAAGATAAATCGATAGGTCACACATAAAATGGCCACTCAAACACTTGCCCAATTCCCCAATTCGTGATGCTAGCGAGTGTTCGTTAAGCGTCGTGAATCATTTTTAACGTGGTTCAATTGACGCTACTTTCGCTACTTGCTTTAATTTTACGCATTAAAAGATTCCTTAATTTAAACCCTAATGCTTAGAAAATAGGGCACTTACTTGTCTAACGAACATTGAAGTTTTTGAATATAATGGCCTGGTAAAAAGCGCGCCTAGCGTCTACCTGAACAAAGCTCAATCCGTTTCGTTTCGTTTTTATCTCTATCTTGCTCTTTCGTTAGCCGATAACCTATATCTGTCCCTGCTCATCGGAAAACGAATAAAACAGTTTTAGAGCTGCGTTTTGCTTTGCGATAGTTTCGTCCGTTATGCGCGACTATGTTATCGTATGTCATCGCCTCTTTGTCATCATTTTTATAAAAACAGTTTGTCGTTCCTGCCACAAACTGTTATTTCGTTACAGCACAAGAAAGTGTTTTTAAAAACACTGACGGAAAAAAACGCTCAGCTCTAATAGTCAACATGAGTGCTTTTAGTTTAGTTTTGTTTAGAACTACGAACATTATAGGTTATAGGTTATAGGTTTTCGCGGGCTTGGTTTCCGCAACTCGACGTCATAATATCGCGCCTATTTTGCGTAATGGGTTGGCGGCACTATTCCTGCCAACCCAACTCTACCAAGAAGCCTAGCAGACCCTTGACGTTGCCGACGACTTCTGGGAGAGACCCCGGTGAGCCGAGGTGTTGTGCCCGGTATTTTGCCACCCCTGGGCATTCGAGAATGACGTGGGCGGCTGTCTCCTCTGCCTCCATGCACGCTCTGCAGAGGGGGCTATCTGTAACACGTAGGGTTAGTAGGTGCTTGTTAAATGAGGCGTGTCCAGTTATTGCCCCGGCTATAAGCCGGAGCTGTGGTCTCTTCAGCTGTCGAAGTCTCCGCGACAGATTGGGGTTGAGTGTCGGGAGGGCTTCCTTTGCCTGCCTGCAGGTGCCTAGGTTAGACCAGTATTGTTGGTGTTTTACCTTGGTGTTGTGTCGCAGCGTGTTCCGGAGCCAGGCATATGGCAGAGGTAGGATTGGCTCAGGTCCTGCCACCTTCAGTTCCGAGCCACCTCTCGCCAAGATGTCGGCTGCATCGTTACCTCTTGAGTTGCTGTGTCCTTTGATCCACTGCAGAGTTACGCCATTGGCGGTACATACCTCTGACAGAGCTTTGTGACATTCGTAAATTAGCCCTGAAGTGAGAGTATAACTTTGTAGAGCTTGTAGTACTGATCGACTATCAGAGAGTATGCGGATGGGGTAGTCCATTACTTCCCTTGAGACGATTGCGTGTGCTGCCATTATAATGCCCATACATTCCGCCTGGAAGACTGTGTTATGGGCATCAAGTGGTGTCGAGATGTGTATGTTTAGGTCCTCTGAGAAAACCCCAGCGCCAGTGCCTGACCTTGTTTTTGATCCGTCCGTGAAAATTCTCAGCTCCCTTGGGTTGAGTCCTTCATGGGGTTCTTCGTGTAATTGTATTTTGTATTTCTTGTCGAAGACGAACTGCTTGGGTATCCTGTCAGCCACCGCTTCTATAAGCGGTTCCTTACCTATGGCCTCGTAGAGGATTTCGGTGTGTGGCACCCTAGGCGGAGAGATTAGATTTTTTTAGACGTACCGCCGCAGCCAGCGCTTCTTGTTGTATAAAGAGGTGCAGCGGCGGGAGGCCCAGTAAGGCTTCCAGGGCCGCGGTTGGTGTTGTCCTCATGCAGCCCGTTGTCGCCATACAGGCCAAACAAACAAACAAACAAAATTTACTTTATTCATGTAGGCCTAGCAACAAGCTCTTATGAACCTCTGGAGTCGTTGTAGTCTAGCCTCCACAATGGATAGTTTGGTGCGTGGCCACCATACTATCGCACCGTAGCTTATTATTGGTCTTATCACTGCCTGGTAAAGCCATAGAGTTAGCCTGGGAGTTAATCCCCAGGTTCTACCCACCATCCTACGACATTGCCAGAACGCGACTGTAGCCTTATCAATTTTGCCATTTAGGTGATTACTCCAATTCAGTTTGTTGTCAAGTATTACCCCTAGATACTTTATCTCTGAAGATATTTGGAGTTCTGTATTGAACAGTTTGGGAAGGTGGTAGTTTCCCAAATTGCGTTTGTTGGTGAACATTACCAGCTCCGTCTTGCGGGGATTGACTTTGAGTTCGTTGTTAACGCACCAGCGCTCCACGATGGCTAGTGCAGAGCGGGTGACATCGCATACCGTACCTGAGTGGTTGCCGCTCGTTAGTATCACTATACATAACTACGAACATTACATCTTCAACGAATCACGAAAATCATGTTGGTTTAAGAAAATTAATTCCTTTTTCAAGACATACTAAACTTTGCGCTAAGAAATTTCAGCTCTAGATATAAATAATATCATAGGTATTTTACATTGAGTAACGTACTCTTGAACCAATGCTTTTTCTTGTTTTTATGGAGAAATATAATTCTCAATTCAATCCCTTCGGGTGGCAGCACCTCCGGTTGAACGGTAGGAGAAATGGCGCGGCCATTTTTTTAAATATGCCTCGGCGTGGCAGAGGCCGCGAGAAGGTTCGGTCATAACAAGCCCGTAATTGGCAGAGACCGTCTCGCGGCATCTTTGCGACGCTGCATTTCGCGCCTAAAATAAAACCGTTAAAACTATGCCTTGCTTGCTCACTCTTGCAAGATGCATTCGTCAATAAACAAGGATGGTATTCGTTAACGGTCGAATTCCTGTGTAAAACAAAGTTTGTTAGAAATGACGTGATGTTCCTGCCCCACCTCGCCCATTACGCGCCGACCGTCGTCGAGCCGCGAACATTCAAACGGAATACGCACTAATAAAAAGTGAAATAAACTGTGTGAATCGTGTTAAATGTATTGTTTTGTCATAAAGACTGCTTTTTCTACAATCAATTGTTTTATTTCGTAATTATACGTATTTTTACATGACACTAGAAAAAAAATTGGTAATATGAGATTAGAACAAGTCTAGCATAATTCACATAAATAGAATAGAATTCATTGGTATACAATCAAATAACCCATTTTATGCTGAATTCAGTGATATATAGTTTGTATATATCATTCATAGATTTTTTTTTGGGAAACGGTCATATTTTTAAACGCGCCAAATTCGCGATGATCACCCGTTGAGGCCCCGCCACTTGACGTATATTTTTCCAAAATGGCTGCGCCACTCAACCGATTATGAGCATCTCACCCCGAGAAATAAAGTTTCTTGGCACAAGTTCTTTAAGTCTTGCACTAAGACACTTAGGTTTAATTCAAAAAATACAATACATAAAACAACACGCAATCGCTCTTGGTGAGAATATTGTATTAATATTTTAAATAAAAAACTTTTTATAGCTCGGATAAAGTATTGAATTTTTTGCTTAAATAATAAACGTTGAAACATTTTATATCTTGACGCACGAATTTTATTGTTTCCTTATATAGGAAACACAAAATATCTTGACACAAGAATATAAAAAGTTATAAACAAAAAAGGGGGAAAAAAGTAGATTTTTTTTTCCCCAAAATCTCAAAACGTATTAATATTAAATATTAATTTAAGAAACCAAAATTAATATTATAGCAGAGGAGAATATTTCCAATCAAACAATCCATACTTGCAGAACTCTATCTATTATTTATACTTTTTATTCAACTGAACACAGCCTCCGCCTTCGCGCCTCATTTTCGAGAAACGCGCGCAGCATGAAAAAAACTATTACGTAACATTAAATATAATTTTAAAGATATGAAATATTTATTGAATTATTTTTAATTATGGTATAGGTATTTAAAACATGTTAACAAATGTACTACTTGTGTAAAGTTATTTTTCAACAAGTTATTCAATTGTTAATCAACAAAATTTTCTAGATCATCCTTCTTTATTGAAAACGAAAAAAAAAAGTATAAATATAAATAACTATGGTGAAATTGTGTTGCTTTCTAGAGCCCTTCTCATATACATGCTTAATAAGATAACATTATAAAAGTTTTAATAAAGTTAATACTTTGCTTAAAATAAGTTTTATATGTTTAACATAGAAAATTGACGAAAAACGAAAAATTGTAAAATATAAAACAATATTATAACCAAACTATTAATTTTTTCAGAGCTTTTATAACGTGATCTTATTAAGCATGTCTATGAGAAGGGCTCTAGAAAGCGAGAAAATTTTACAATAGTTATTTATAAATTTTTTTTCGTTTTCAATAAAGAAGAAATTTCGAGAAAATTTTGTTCATTAACAATTGCCTAACTTGTTGAAAAAAAAACTTTAAGATAAATTTCTACAAGTATTACATTTGTTGACATGTTTTCAACGAATATTTATTACCTTTAAAATTATATTTAATGTTACGTAGTCGCTTTTTCACGCCGCGCGAGTTTCCCGAAAATGAGGCGCGGAGGGCTGTGTTCAGCGTTGAATAAAAAGTATAAATAATGGAGATGCAGTTCTGCAAGTATATAATGTTTGATTGGAAATATCCTCCTCTTTAATAATATTAATTTTGGTTTCTTAAATATTAATACTTTTTGAGATATTGGGGAAATAAAAAATATCTACTTTTTTCCCCCTTTTTTGTTTATAACATTTTATATTTTTTGTGTGCACGAAATACACGCTTCGAACACATTTTTCTAAGCATCATGAGGAATCTAATGTATTTTTAGGAGTATTATCTCTATTTTTCACAGTTTTCAGTTTCTCGAACAGACTAATGGGGAAGTGACCCCATAAAATAATAGTAGAAATAACAAATGAGGATTTTGTTTAGGTAATGAATTACTGATTTGCAAGTTTTCTACCTCAGTTCCTTTGACTGGCGACTCTGACAAATTATGACCTGAGAAATCTAAAAAAAATTTTTTGACGTCAAGGTTTGGACCATCCTGTATAACACATGCCGTGCCAACGTCGCTCGTTCTGTGATATTAAAATGTCGTGAAAAACCTGTGTCAGGTATCGAGAACATTCTATCCGGAGTTTCGGTGTGGAATCGGGACAATTTAGTCAATTCAATCCCACCAAGACTCAATTTTGCGCGTTTACCGCTAAGAAAATCTCATTTTTCAAGGCACAACCCTCCCCATGTCAGGGAGTATTGGGAGCATCGGTGTTGACATCTTCATCAGTGTCATCCAATAATTTCATAGCCACCTTACTGGGTATAGGCTGCACTCGTATCCAAAAAACTCGGTGTGCTCAATAAAGGGAGGCGATACTTTACTCTGGGGAAGACAGATTGACACAAGCGATATTGAATCTTTAAGTCTAAGGAAATAAAATAACACTTATTTGTCTAAATTAAAAGTAAACTTAATAAGTAAAAAAGTAACCCTTTCGTTAGTTCATTTCGTTTGGAGGCAAATTTGATGCTTGCCCCGGGCGCCATATCCTCTAGCTACGCCACTGTGTCGTAAAGACTAGTGCCTACGCCAATTCTTGGGATTAGTTGCCAAGCGGACCCCAGGCTCCCATGAGCTGTGGCAAAATGCCGGGACAACGCGAGGAAGATGATGACACTGCTGCCATCATCATCATCATTATTTATTCATTAACTATACTGATTGTGTATGAAATATAATATATACTTACAAAAATTCTAAACATTACTTAACAAATAAAAAATACAAAAAAAAACAATTACCTATCTTAAAAATAAACAGAAATAATATTTACAAAAGCATTATTAATGTATTATATTAAAACAGGTCAAACAATAATAAATAATAATTATGTACCTAAGTGCTTAATGGAATACAAAAAACCCTAAAATACAATAATACAATAATAATTTTAAAAAAAGTCAACTTATACCGGTAACTATGTCAAAAATAATTCTACCGTATACAAGTAACACTTCTCTACCAAAAAAGCATTCAATTTATTTTCAAGAACGTCAATGATGGTATATTTATTTATTTATTTAAACTTTATTGCACAAAATACAAAAAAAATACAAATGGCGGACTTAATGCCTAAAGGTATTCTCTACCAGTCAACCATAGGGCTAAACAGAGATGTAATAAAAATGGTGCAAGGAGAAAAGTAAGAGAATTTAATTAGGAACTATTGCAAACAACTGAAAAACATAATAAACTACATAATATACAATACTCAGATAAAAATAATAAAATATATGCAATGAATATACTACTACATAATTCTCACATACATATACTAGTGGCTCTGTGAGCTGTAGACCTCGCGAGCAGAGCTTAAAACTGAATAAATAAATGTATGGTTCCGTTGTTTAGAAGAATTTAGAGAATCTAATTTGACCATAAAAACTTAACTATCAATTGCTTACAAAATTCGGGAATTGGTTTAGATATGCGACCTGTAGAGTAGAACATATGGACATACGAAACAATTTTTGGCTAACATGCCAATTCAAACTTACACTGATATCAGAAAGACATCTAACTGATGTCATTTAGTTATCGTGTATTTCACTCGTTCTTGTCCGTACATGTATTGGCGCATGCGAGACGCACGATGACTACTAAATAACATGATAAAAATATCAGTATGTCAGTATACGGTCGATGCCCCTTAAGTATCCACGTCGCCATACTAATTGTATAGAAAAGTGGATAGAGTTAGACCAAGAAAAGTCTGCAGAGATTTTGACAGCACACGCAGTGCCAAACATTTGTGCCAGTGTCAAAATCTCTGCAGACTTTTCTTGGTCTAACTCTGCTTATGTTAGGAAACCAACATTACCTTTGAATTAGCCTGTAAACTGCAACTAAGAAGCTTCGTGCGCGAGTGTGGCCCATAATTTCCGAAAATTATTTTTTCTTCGAGGCAATTCTATTTCGTTCTCATATTTTGCGTTGCCCATAATTTCCCGAAATCATTCATTCTCGGTGGCAATTATTCCGTTCCCATATTTTCCCAATGGTTTTTTTCCTCATTCGCCTATTTTTAATATTTTTAAATTAATCTTTTCCTTATAATTTTCGTTCTTTTAATATCTAGGATAATATTTTCTTGTTACTGTATGTTAATAGTGTAGTAATTATATTTGTTACTTGTAGGTATTTCACATACAACAAATATCAAAAACACTAAAATTAAACCATAATCTAAAAAACTACAAACGCTGTCAGCCAATAACTCTAACCTACCTATCTCTGGGAGCAGATTCGTTTTTAGAGTCATCAAAAAAAAATAACCCTAACCTACCTATCTCTTGGAAGCAGTTTCGTTTTTAGGGTCATCAAAAAAAAATAACCCTAACCTACCTATCTCTGGGAGCAGTTTCGTTACTAGGGTCATAAAAAAAATAACCCTACCTATTTGAAAAAAACCTGGTTATTTTTACCACTAGCATTAAAAAAAAGAGAAAATATGGAGATAGAGAATATTTAGTTAGTGAAAAAAAAAATACTGATTATTTTAACTACTGGGATTAAACAGAAAAGGGAATAAATAGAGGAAGGAAAAATTTAGTTTATGAAAAAATGTCCACGAAAATTAAAATAAAGCGAAGAAATTCCACTGGGAAAAAATGAAAACGGAGTAATTGCCTCGAAGAAAAAAATTATTTGCGGAAATTATGGGCCATTTTAGCGAAGCGATCCAAATTAAAAGGCTCTAGGATAATGTTAGTTAGACTTTGAGCCCGGGAAAGCGCAACGTACGAGCAACCTACAGCTAATTCCCTGAGCCCAAGGTCGACCACTACCCTAGGCAATGTTAACCTCTGCGATTTATGGATGGTGACCGCCCATGCTAAGGGGCTGTCCATAAAGTACGTCATCTATTTTTGAGACCCCCCCCCCTAAAATCATCCAAAAATCATGCTTCAAATGACCCTGTTTCCTCCTACGTCATGCTACCATCATCCGATGTCCAGACCCCATAACGTAATAGCCCCTAACGTAAGTGGAAATTGACTCCTGGAACAGCCATGCCCTTGAACTTAAACCGCTAAAAAAATGTTCAAACAAAAACTCAAACGAATACGCTTACCTCGCGCTTCGCGCTCGCTTGATCAATCAGCAATACGATGTTTCAGTGCAAAAAATAAACAAAAAAAGTTGCATTTACTGGGGATTAAACCGGGTATCTATCCCATATCCTTGCTTGTAAGCGTCTTTCCAACTGCGCTATGATAGCATTTAGATGAGCTGACGAAATTTGGTTACTTATTCTCGAGTAAGAATTTAAATATCTAATCTAAAGCAAAAAGAATAGATAGTATAGAGGGGTCCTGTCATTGTAAATTTTCTAGTCACTGTAAATTTACTGCCATCTATCGACACACGACTAAAACTCAAAATGAAAACGCATAAAGTTATCAAAGAATGTATATATATGGATAAATGCATGGTCTAATAAAACATGGTCTTCCATTCCCAGAGTGACACGGGCCTACGTCACAATAACATTGCCACTTTATTTCAACATAACATGTTACATGGGTACATTATACCTATGGTTAATAAGTTAAAATATTTCTTTATAATTTTATAATTTTCATTTATATGTATTTTAGCTTAAATTTTACAATAACACGTCATTTTTAATTACTCGTTAGCAATATCTTCCGATTCACGAAAGAAATTTCAGACTTTCGGGTAATTCTGTTTATACTACTGGCAACACACGATAGCGCTGTGCACATTTGACAATTCGGATCTAGATAACTTCATGCCCTGACCGTCATCCTTGTCGAACGCGTGTTAATTGTTATTTCCTTCTCGCTCAGTGTCAGCAGTCGCAGTGTTTTCCAAACTTTTCACGTCGTAAGCTTGGTAATTAATGTGTAACTGTGAATTAGTTTTTTAAACGTTTGTCTTGTATAGATAAAAAAAGTTTAATTTAATACATTAGATTTGTTTTATTTTACTATGTTTCTACATGAATAACTTAAAATTAATGCCGTTAAAATAATTTTCACCGTTGGTTAAAATTCTCCCACATTTCAAAGTTTGAGAACCTGTAAACAGCATGATGACGTAGGCGCGTGTCAGTTAGGTCATACGCGAATCTCGGAATGGAGTACCAGGCGGAGTATATTATTATACCATGGATAAATGATTTTATTATTTTTATATCATTTTGATCCATGTTCATTGACTGATATCTATGTGCTAAAATTGTTAAATATGAAACGGTGTCTGTATAGGGGGTAGCATAGGAGCCGTCAGATTTTTGGCGTGAGGCGTAAATGTGACGTTTAGCTTCCGATGTAGCCCACAAGATGACAGAACCTACTATGCATAAGGAAACGTACCTACAAGAACGGTAGATGGTAGAACTTGTTTTGGCAATGTACATGTTTCCGATTCAGGCCACAAGATGGCAGACCCTCCAACGCGCACGGTCCCTATATGTAGTAGAGGGTTATTGTCATACTAAATTTTGTAGTCACAGTAAATTTACTGCCATATTTCGATACAGGATTAAAATGAAAATGAAAAAAAAATATAAATAAAAGTATATGTCGAATACCGATGGTCTCAAAGGCGGTGGGCGCGTGGGGGTAGTACGATAATGTATTACTTCACAGCTAAACCAGTATGCTACCATTGCTACCAGTGCATGAAATAAACATTAGGACTCGTTAACCATACTAGTGCCTACTATAATTCAGTACTAAATGTTTAAAAAAACTAATTGCTATTTTTAACTCAAGGGAGCGATATGAAAGTAAAAAGAAACCGTTTAAATCTTTATTCAAGTCAAACTAGGCCGGCTTCAACCCTACATATCTGACCTGAGAAGATTTAGCCCTATATGGGACCGGCAACAAACTCAGAAGGACAAATCTTTTCAAAACAAGTCAAAACAACACATAACACATCATTTCCCCACTTCACAAAAGCAAGCCTCTAATGAAACACAAGAAATCTAAATAACACTTGAAATAAAACTAAATGGTTAAAGAACGCGGGATTCCACAAGCTATCAGAACAATCCTTCAGGTATAAACCCTCAGGAACGCAGCGAGTCAGGCACGAGGCCGGCCAACGAGCACGTCCGATCCCCAGCGCGGCCCGATCAAGAAGAACTACCAGCGGCGGAGCCTCTCCGCTCCCGCCTCAGTCAAGTTGGCAAACCTGCTCGACCAGTCTACCAACATACCGACAAAAACGCCAACTCGTGCCTACGCTCACTCGAGAGAAACCTCTCGACGTTCCAAAGCCTTCTACCTGTCATCTCAGTTCAACAACACGCCAATGGATGGCGTTACTCTCTACGCAACTTGATTTCAACAATGCGCCAATAGACGGAGTAACTCTCTACACAACTTTATTTATTTTGTTACAACCAAATAATACGTAGCTCAACATTGCTAATCGATTTTATACAGGTGTCTAAAATAATGAACTATAACGCTGCAATACGTCTTTCTGGTGTCAGGTTCCGACATATATATTATTATGTATGGATAAATGATTTTTTTTATTTTTAGAACGCCATATGATTTTGACCCATGTTCTTTTACGGATATGAGTAAAAATTGTTAAATATAAAATGGTGTCGCCATCTAGACGAGCATAGGCCAAAGGTATGGCGCCGTATATTCAAGAATCAAATTTTCTTTAAAGCGCAAAAAGTCATCATCTCTTGCAAAAAATAAACGAATACGCTTAGCCCGCGCTTGATAAATAAAAAATACGATTTTTTTAATTTTTTTTTAATAAAAAAATAAAATAAAAAACAACAATTGATACGAAATTTAAGTACTTTTAAAAAAATACAAAAGTTATGTAGCAGCATACAATTACTGGGGATGGAACCAGGGACCTCCCTATGCAAACAAAAAAGCGAATGTTTGCAAAATGCGCCATGATAGTTCTTACTAAAGCTGACGAAATTTAGGTACTCATTCTCAAGTAAAAACTAAATATCTAAATACCGCCTAAACCAGCGATAATTTTTTTCTGCATTTTTTGCTATTAACTCTGTAAACATTGTAACAGTTGAAATCAGCTCCACTGGTACTTCACCGGGTCGCAACAACGTAGGCACGAAACTGTTAATATTTAACCTCAGGGCGCCTTTACTGGGTTGTAATGTAAATGAAAAGAAGTAGAAATTCTGGAGAAAGTCTTTATTCACACTGGGTCACACAGCTACACTTTTATTGTCCACTGACGTTGAGTTAAAGTTCAAATTAAGTTTTTAACTAACCTGGATTGTTCCTAAAGCACTTGCGAACACTCTTTATTTATTACACATACGGAATCCACTACGCAGACGCCGATGCCTCCAGGAAGCAGGTCCAGGGTTAAGTGGTGACGTGGATGACCAGCTCGGACACCAGATGCCGGCCGGAGCTCATCCCTCGAAATCGTTGTCAGGTCAACCAAAGGACCCCTACAACAAGGCAAAACCCAGCTGTAGAACCAAAGAAATCTTGCAAAGCCAACGTGCTAGACATTTGAGGTTATATAACAGTACTTACAGTTTTGGGATTTTAAGTGTTCATGAATGCGACGACTCCTCCAGTTTTATAATTTATTTTTTACATACTAACTAACGTTGAGGTAACTTTGAATGCCAGGAATGCGGCCTACAAATATCTTTTGGCTTCATTTTGAATTTAACTCTTACAATGTCCTTCCAGTCACCTCGCCGTTCGTATCGAAAAAGCAGCATCCTCTGTGATGCGCCCCTATCACGGTTGCGGATTACACCTGAACTAATTACTTATCTAATTCGCTAAATTCGCTTGCGCACGAGTTGGGTTCATAGGTGAGCCTAATCGTTTTGTGAAGCACACAGAGAGGGCGTTCTGATCAATAACTAAATTTCTTTATATTTTTTTTTTATGTATTTATCTTAAAGATTGTAATATTTATGTTACAACATGTCTCAAAAAGAAAAAACTCTTATGATATCGATACGACTATTTGTTTAGGCGCCTGGTATCACGACTTCGCCATTTTTAAAAAAATCCAAAAACCGGATTGAAAAAAAAATTATTTAGTCATAGAATTCGGTCACAAAATTTCACGAGAATCGGTTAAGAATTGCGACCTGTAGAGGAGAACATCCGGACATACGAAAGCAAAATGCCCGAGTCAAAACGTAGACCTTCGCTACGCTTCGGTCAATTAAGATACAATCTGCCATAAATATGTTGAATTATCTATTTATTACAGGAAAAGGGGCTATCAATTTCAGGGTCTAAGAGCAAAAGATGCGTTTTTGGCTTATAAAAGTTATAAAGGCCGAGGCAATAAACATTAGCGTAAACGATTCAGCCTTACAAGTAGTTGTGGTCATGTACTTATCTTTTAAAGGATGCATACCGAAACGAAAGTGAGAGAAAGGACATAATGAAAGAAACTTCATTTTGAAGTTGGGGGTTGCAACCAAATTTTGGGGCACCCACTATCTGAGGATGCAAAATGTGTATATATACTTGTTGCGTTAGGATTAAGTTGAAGTAGAAGATAAAGTTACATTTTGTATGTACTTACAGAGCGACATCGTCACATAAGTTACCAAGCTATTTAAATAAAGATAAAAAAAGAAACAATTTTCTAACTAATAAATAATAAGTTGTATGGGGGGTATGGTAAAACGTATTATTAATAGGTACGTTTAAAGCTCGCTTAGTCTTTTTTTAAATAATTTTTCACAGACCTCGATTTAAATTTATAAGCTCAATTTGTATGGAGTGAGCCCTTAAGCCCATTAGTTTACTTATTTTTCTATTTGTATTAGTTAAATAAGCGACTTTATCTACACACATATCATAAACTCTCTATGATGCCTTCAAAATCCGTAAATAATGGCCCACATTACGATAAACTGTTTTGTTACAGCAAATTTATTATCTGTGAAAATGTGGTAATAGCTTTATTACTATATCAAAATCGATTTGGTAATGCATTCAAATTTCGAACATCTCTGAAAAAAAAAGCAAATTGATTTGACTCCTATTCTAATATCAGTCGAGATGACGTTTTATTCGAAATCAAATGACAATTGCATACAATATTGACAAATCTCGCATGTAAGTTGGTATCGGACGATATGGTAATCGACCCCGACTCTAGTTTGTCTTTGAATTAAAAAAAAACTACGGATGCGTGACGTGCGTGAAAAAGTTTTCATTTGCCGCCATTTGACGTACAGTTTATCTTTTAATTAGTTTGTAAGTAAAAAATAATTTGTTTTGTTGTTTTTAAAGTAACTATAACAAAAGTTTCGTGTGAAATGTGCGATAAAGATATTTCGGAGATGCCATCTCATATCCGCGAGTTCCGCCAGAGAGCAAAGTGCCCCAATGTCGGCTGTAATATGAGGTTAGTGAATATATCATAGAAAGTTATTTATAATATGTGTGTAGATAAAGCAGTGTATGTAACTGTACATAATTAGGCATTAAAACACTCGTGTGATACTATTATGAAACTCATTTCATTCGTTTCATAAACCCACACTCGTATTTTAATGCCTTTCATTATGTAGGAGTCACATAAACTACTATTTCTTCAGATTGACTTTACCTTCTAGAATATTATAACTAGTATATTATAAAGTAATACAAAATCTTTGACTTATCGAACATTTACACGATATACCAATAGTAAAGAATGTCAACGTATAAACAAAGTACTTAATTGTAATACATATTTATGCAATGTTATGTGGGTACCTACCTGCAATAAGCTGGAGGAGCATAATTATCATCGAGCGAGCACGGGCGGATGGTATCCAGCGCAGCGTAACGTGAACGAGATGTCTACTAACTGAGAATAATCGATAAGTGCGATTATATAAATAGTAGGTCTGTACACCAAACGAACACCAAATATTGCCGATCGGGGGAAATAACTCGGGAACATTTTTTTCTACGGGCGACCGTTTAAGAGTTATTTACGAAAAACATAAATATTTTTAACAATGTATTTTTTTATATGGAACGAGAATGAAATCTCTTTAAAAAACCCGTGGGGGTCGGATCAGAAACTAAGAAATTAAGTCCGACTCACGCTTGACTGCACATTTCTAATAGGTTTTCCTGTCATCTATAGGTAAAAAACTACTTTGTGTATTTTTTTCAAAATTGTAGACCCAGTTTCGGAGATAAGGGGGGGGGGGGGGTAGATTCGTCATGTCTGTCTGTCTGTCTGTCCGTCCGTATGTCACAGCCACTCTTTTCCGAAACTATATGAACTATACTGTGGAAACTTGGTAAGTAGATGTATTCTGTGAACCGCATTAAGATTTTCACACAAAAATAGAAAAAAAACAATAAATTTTGGGGGTTCCCCATACTTAGAACTGACACTCAAAAAAATTTTTTTCATTAAACCCATATGTGTGGGGTATCTATGGATTGGTCTTCAAAAATGATATTGAGGTTTCTAATATCATTTTTAGGATTCCGTACCTAAAGGGTAAAACAGGACCCTATTACTAAGACTCCGCTGTTCGTTCGTCCGTCCGTCCGTCTGTCCGTCTGTCACCAGGCTGTATCTCACGAACCGTGATAGCTATTAGACAGTTGAAATGTTCACCGATGATGTATTTTTGTTGCCGCTATAACAACAAATACTAAAAAACAGAATAAAATAAATATTTAAGGGGACTCCCACAACAAACGTGATTTTTTTGCCGTGTTTATAGATAATGGTACGGAACCCTTCGTGCGCGAGTCCAACTCGCACTTGGCCGGTTTTTTTTTTAATACGTCATAAATCGTAAGCCGCAATTTTATCATGTTACTTGCTGCTACGGAACCCTTCATGGGCGAGTCCGACTCGCACTTGGCCGCTTTTTCCGTTTGACGTACAGAACCTAAAAACGAGCTTTTCACAGTTATATAAATATGGGTGGGGCGTCGTTGTATGGGAACAAGTAAAAACAAGCAAACATAAGGTTGCAGTTTTTCATGTAGATTATAGTTTTAGACCTCTACTCAGCCGCTAAAGAAATTAATAAAGGCAAAATTTCATCAATAATTTAAATAACTAGTAGTTCGCCCCGAACTGAGAACTCGCAGTTAACCAAAAATTATTATAGAGCGATTGACTTTGTTGCACCTACTTAGGTATCGTATAGTGCGACATAAAATGGTAGAAAATAAATAAGAGCACCACTTTCTACGTAACTGTCACATTTTTGACGTAAAATGCTTACACATGGCAACAATTTAGTATGGACATTTTTGAGTTCCATTTTATTCAATTTCTACTATTTCATGTCGCACTATAGGCTGCA
Organism: Cydia splendana; assembly: GCF_910591565.1. Classification (NCBI taxonomy): domain Eukaryota; kingdom Metazoa; phylum Arthropoda; class Insecta; order Lepidoptera; family Tortricidae; genus Cydia; species Cydia splendana. The sequence continues at coordinate 25,605,345 of NC_085962.1, read as the reverse complement.
ATGGATCAAAAATCGCCTGGATTTATTGCAAGGTCTGTGGAGCCCTTGACTGATAGATTTAAGCAAAGAGTAGTATGTATAATATATAGGACAAAGAGAGCCCTCTCGTGGAACTTTGCATCCATTTTGAAGTGCCATCTGTAATTCTTAACCAGAAATATCAACGTCAATGTAAGGGGGGGGGGGGGGGGAGCCATGAATAGCGTCTAAGTATGTTGCGAACGTAAAAAACTTTCAGGATATTTATTAATACACGAAAACAGATTAGATACTTTTAACTTGACTGTTGATGTAAATAAATTACCTATCATACACGGCTGGAGTAACACATAATTGACCACGAAACACAATTACACGCAGCAGGTTGTGAATCTACCCGCCATAATTTTTCTAAATTTTTTGGTAATAAAGTTCTCAGCAACTGTGATGGCGTATGAAAACTTTGTTTCTTTTAACATTTTAAAACTGAAAGTATTTTTATTTATCTAAATTATGTCGTAGTACAGACAATAAATGGGGTGTTTTAATAACAAAACTTCCGTGAGTGACCCGTATTAATATATTTAATAAATGGGGTGTTATAATATTTTGAGTTTTATTTGACAAAGTTGTTTTTTGTGACAATCGCCTCCATGGCAACGATGTCCATAAGTAATCTGTTCTATCAAATGTTTTTTTGTTTGATCCATGCCTTAGATACAAGACTTTTAAGACGTTCTGACAAATTAAGTGAAGCCATATTAAAAAAAAGTTTAGCGTTAAGTAATATAGATGTCGCTATTTTTTCGAATAAAGTGCTTTATATACGACTGTCCCTCCCCTGGATTTAAGTCATCATAGAAATCATAGAGATTAAAATAAGCTGTATCTGTGCTAAGCCGAAATATTTCCTGTCAAATGTCAAATACCTATATTATGTTTATATTATTTTATTTTTATCTTGCTAATTATTTCAAAAAGGTAAATTTAAAAACGATATTACGAAAGTGCAAACCGAGCACTTTCATTTGATACTAAATTCGACCATGTTTTTTGCAATTAAAATGACCAGAATAGCTAGGCCTCTCACAAACAGCTTTTTGGCCTTCTGAGTTCTTCTACCTCAATAATCCCTTAATCTAGCCTGCTCATAATTTAATCACTAAAATATAATGCCCTCAACTACACGTTTACCCAATTTCATTTAAATTAGAACAAATTTACTTAAGTTCTTGAGTATCAAACTATCTTCTGACAGTTCAGCTTAAAAACATCGAAATGCCGGGACGTGCCGCTAGCCAGCCGCGTGATCCAAGTCGAATGTAAGAACTTCGCTTCGCTCGCTCGTTCGATTATACAATTTCACTAATATGTGTACATTTTATTGAAATTATATAATGCCTAGGTTTAATAAGGCCCTTACGAGCACATACCCAGGGCCTGATTACAGTGATTACATATTGATTTGTGTTTAGTATGAGTTCATATATTTGCCACGAAACGCAAGTACAAATATAGGGTTAACGATTCTCGAAATGACATTGGTATGTCATAGTTTTCAATTGTTTGGTTGAGTTTAATATAATGCCAGTGTTACAACAACGCTACTTATACATGCAGCATTTAAATATATTGAATGAAAAATAAAATATTAATAAAAAAAAGCAGTGGTGGCCGAGTGGATATGACGTCTGACTTTCAATCCGGAGGTCGCGGGTTCAAATCCTGGCTCGTACCAATGAGTTATTCGAAACTTATGTACGAAATATCATTTGATATTTACCACTAGCTTTTCGGTGAAGGAAAACATCGTGAGGAAACCTGCATACATCTGCGAAGAAATTCAAAGGTGTATGTGAAGTCCCCAATCCGCATTGGGCTAGCGTGGGGACTATAGCCCAAGCCCTCTCGCGCATGAGAGGAGGCCTGTGCCCAGCAGTGGGACGTATATAGGCTGAAATGATGATAAGCTAATTGAGCCCGGCAGACATCCGCCACCCCCTGGCAGGTAGGCAGAGGGGGCTGTCAAAGTAATTTGTAATGGATTCAAGCTTTCAACTTCTTTTTAACCCCGTTAGATTTTGATTTGAGCGTCAATATTTTTATTTTTTTCTATTAAACTGTACATTAAATGTCTGGTGGTAGGTTAAATAGAAGCCGATAGAAGGCGTGTAACTTTGGATGCCCCCCTGCCTACCCACCAGGGGGTGGCGGATGGCTACCGGGCTGGATTGGCTGAGCTTTACGTATACTACATCTGTGCCAAGTGAATTCATTCGATACCAAAATTTGCACGTCTCATACATTAGGTGACACTACTTCCCTCACTAACGTAAATAACTTGACGAATAGAAGCTCTACCATGAGTTCCATGAGTTCCGCGAATTACAGTCGATACCGGTTACCTAAAGAACTAAAAATTACAATTGGTACCATGAGTTACAAACGTTATTACGTGAGTTTTCCATTCGTGCCTAACTTCACACCTAAAACGCTCTCTTTCTAATTGTATAATGAAAACTGAGCCAAAATTATTCTACGTAAATACTTTACGCGAATAAACGTGACAAATGTCATCGAAAAATACGTGCGTTTCCGACGTGACATTTCTGTCAACTTGTAAACACAACAAATACACAGATTTTTCACGACTTTCCATGCAATTTTCAACGTAATATGTATTAATGTATAGCAGTACGTGAACTTCAAGCAAAACTTTAAGGGATAAATCAATTAATAGCTCGAAAAAAGGCTGATTTATTACAAAGGTAATGAGTTATACTTGACATCATATTATACTATTTCTACTGTTTAGTTATGTACATTTGCGAAGATCACTTTGCTTACGAGTAGTTTTCGCTTTTAGGCAAGAACCTATTGATTGAAAACATCATTTCCATGAAAACCCGGATGTCATCCAGAGCTATACATGCATGCAAGAAGATCGTCCGTCGTTCGTATGCATGTAGAAGTTACATAATAAGAATTATGGCTCAATACAAGGAGCGGTACATAGACATGTTGCTGTTTTTGTTGCTGGGTGCACATAACACATAGTAAGAACATACCGCAAGACCTATTATAATATTTACTCAAGAATTCCTACGTATTTTGTTAAGTATTATTATCTTAAAGAAAATAAAACATATAAGTATACAAATGTTCTGTGAGTTTATTTATTTTTCTTTACTAAGTATAGTTTGTTTTCCGATGTTCAAGTTCTTGTGTTTGGTACGTAATCGTTTTTCATGTCAATTTGGTAACCGGAAATATAAAACTTTATTCAAAAACTTTTGCTGGTGGTTCAGAATCTGAAAATTTAAATAAGGTTTAAACACATTTACTGCCAAAAACCCGCTGCGTGGGTTCATATTGTATTGGAAATGGGGCGCTTGGCACTGAAAGTATACTCGAGATCATTTACTATAAAATTAAGATCGCTATTAAGGTCATACGTAGGGTCTGTGCGGAAAGAGAAGAGTCGTAGGTATAATGTATATGTAGGCCCTCAGGATGGATCTGTTAAGGCCCCAGTACACAATGGGCCATCGCCGGCCACTCCAAGGGACGCATTTATGCGTTAGAGGGAGCAAGTGATATTGCTATCTCATTCTACCGCAAGGCTGCGTCCCTTGGAGTGGCCGGCGATGGCCCATTGTGTACTGGGGCCTTTACATATTTGTTAATCAACATTACGTAACGAACGTCAAAGAGGAATTTCACATTCTCAATGTGTATAGATATAAACAGACCTTAATTCTCGCAATAAGATGTACTTACTTACAGTACTTTTGCTAAATGGGGACATTGTACAATATCTATAAGTTCTCTTTGTAGTAGTATAACTTTGCATAAGTTGCGTTAATTTGGCGCGCAGGCGAAGTAAACATGCGTTGCGTACGCAACGTGTGGTTTTTAGAGAGAGTCCCTTACCCGCCGCGCCCTTGCCCTGTTTTTAAACGTTAATTATTTTTTGAGTCATTTTGAATAGTATGACATAGTATCCGACTGCAATGGACGTAATTGACACAAAATATGTTTTCACATTAAAAAAACCGGGCAAGTGCGAGTCGGACTCGCGCACGAAGGGTTCCGTACCATAATGCAAAAAAACAAAAACAAAAAAAAAAAGCAAAAATAAACGGTCACCCATCCAAGTACTGACCACTCCCGACGTTGCTTAACTTTGGTCAAAAATCACGTTTGTTGTATGGGAACCCCATTTAAATCTTTATTTTATTCTGTTTTTAGTATTTGTTGTTATAGCGGCAACAGAAATACATCATCTGTGAAAATTTCAACTGTCTAGCTATCACGGTTCGTGAGATACAGCCTGGTGACAGACGGACGGACGGACGGACGGACGGACGGACGGACGGACGGACGGACGGACGGACAGCGAAGTCTTAGTAATAGGGTCCCTTTTTACCCTTTGGGTACGGAACCCTAATTTCAACTGTCTAGCTATCACGGTTCGTGAGATACAGCCTGGTGACAGACGGACGGACGGACGGACGGACAGCGAAGTCTTAGTAATAGGGTCCCTTTTTACCCTTTGGGTACGGAACCCTAAAAAACTATCCTAAATGCGACACAGTTACATGTTTTCTCTAGAATATTCTTTTCTCCAACATAATTCAAAATAAAAATAATTACAACAAATTATTAAATTACTTAACATCTTAATAAAACAGTATTTGTAAGCGAAAAAATAATTTACTTTAATATTATTTTAAGTTAGGGCTCAAAGTATAACCAGCGCTACAGGACTATCAGTCGTCAGTCGCTTAGCGCAACGCATACAGTGCGCACGTACGGGACGTTTTCGGACGTCCCACGACTTTTACCGTCAAATACTGTTTTAAAGTGTACTACATGTGTACAAAAATTGTTAAGTGATTTTATGGTAAAAAAACTGTACAAAAACTGAAGAAAGGGAGATGATTTTTGAGTGTCCCATGCACACTTTGGATCCAAATATTATATATCTGCCTCCTTCTAGGCCCGGACGTGGTGTCACGGAGATTTTTCCTTGCCCGGCTGGGGCTTTGCCCATGGGAAACTCACGGACAATTAAGGTTACTAAATTAACCAATCTAAATCTTAACCAAAAACTCAAGCAGGTGCTTACACTTATTTCCATCAACTATTCAGGGGTTTCTAAAGGATGTCAAAATGAAATGTTAGTTTTGTGACACATAATTTATTTCTATTCTCACACTGAGGAAGTTGTTCTACAAGTAAATCATTTATTAAGCTAGCATTAAGCACCTTATTCTATAATGTCAGACGATAGAGCCGGGTCGTGCCAAAAATGGTTCTACAATGATTTACAAGCAGACCTATCTAAATTTGTTAGTACCTAATTTATCATTTGCCATCACATACGATTTAATAAATTCTCTAACTTTAAATTTGGAAAAAGCTTCTAGGATGGAAGGAAAGCGCACACCAACCTCATAACAATATTGCACCGCGGAGCACCACAGAAAGCCTAAGGCCTCAGCTTGAAGGTGTCGTCTCCTCCACCCAGCAGAAAAGCGAAATTCTCATGGCGAACAGCTCACCATACGCACTTGAAGTTTGATGGATATGGACGGACTTCCATACTCCGAAATAACAGCAACATAACAGTAGCGTGACATAACATAACATAACACCCAGTCAGCTGAAAGAAACATTTCAACATTAACAACTAGAAACATGTGGTATCTTAACCTTTCAAGGGACATTATTATATTCTGAGTTTCTTACCAGCTGGAAATTCCTAGAGTGGATTCATCTCACAGCTCTAATAATCCCACCCAACCACATTGTTTCACCAGCAGACTGGAAACAAAACGAATGGTCAAATATGCAGGGACAAGGATTCAACAAAGGAAATAAACCTGAAGACACTATTACATTCTACTTACTGTTGATGGCGAAATAACTATTATCTGAGCTTCCTAGCTCATGGATGCAGCGGCTGCTGCCTAACCAAAACTCGGATCGATGCTACCAGAGCATGATGTTTATCGCTTCACTCTTCTATGTAAAAGATGCTCATCCAGGGCGAAAGCCAACCAGGAAATGATCTCAAGCCCATAGAGTTATATATTTGACAGAGGGAATGTCACTTAAGACAAACTGTGACACTGCAATGGCGGACGGTTTGAAAGTGTGCGTGTAGACGAGTGATAACCATGTAACACAAATTCTCCCCTAATGATGAAACAATTATTTTCAATATCGCCCTTGTTTTCAAATATTAAAATAGGACAGTTTTACGTTAGATAATAAAAAAGTGTGTACCTAACTGATTTTATAGGTCTTGAAAAATGCGCATTGTTGCACAATTACTTTGTGCAAATATTATTTTCAATACCTAATGATATTTAACTTGTAACATATCTGGTTTTAAACAAAAAATAAATATAAGGTTAATGTACTAGTGCTCGACATGTTAATGCCCAATAGATGACACCTTGCTGTCACCTGTATTGACAATGACTTCAGTTTCAAGATGACATGTACTGGACTGTGACCGCGTCGAGCACCATGAGTATGGTTTACCTTACATAACAAATAAACGTTAACTATCAAACATTATTCATGTAAACGTCTTTAATCTCCTTATTATCGGGAAATTACCATACCGACCTAGTTTGAAATGCAAAATCAATAATTTAGCTATTTACCTAAATATCCTAAATGATCTCTTATATACATAATGATTTAATAAGAAGGGCATCAATTACCCTACTTTCGGGAAATTACCCTATTCAACTTACTGGCCACACTCCTGTTTCGCATTTATAAACAATGAAATATGGAGATTTTATGTACTTATCGTGATAATTGATAAAATTAGCTATGAAAAGTTATTCCGTCAATTTTTTTCTTTCGATCGGTACAATTCTTGCAGGATTTAACTACGCATGCCGGCATATTTTACATTTTTCTTGGATAAATTTACTTCACTGACGTAAACGTCTTGGTGGATGAGGGCATTGAGATAACTGTCAATGTGTGTGTGTCACGCGTAAATACTAGGAAATTGGTGGATGATGGAATCACAGTTTTTGTCTTAGCAAAACTACGTCCGTAGTATTCTAGGTCCATGCTCAAGCCTAACTGTCCTGGGATAACACAATCAAAATAACAGTAACTAATGAAATCCATGGAATAATTTTATATGTAAGTTCGACATATAGAAATAAATCATATTTAATTATATAAATATATTTCGTCCTTTTTTTTTGTATTTATATTAAGTCTTGATTTAAATATTTAATATATATTATTCCATCATTTTAGGATTTAATTTGAAGTAATTGGCCAAATGGTTGTCATTTGTTTTGTTGCTACATCAATGACTTCCTTGCCATAAAACAAAACTATACTATATTCGAGACAATCCTAAAAACGTTAAACTGAATCATTCATGCAAAGTGCCGTGTCACAGTGGTTGTTGTGTGATAAGATCGTATCAGCCAAAATCTATTTAAAACCTTATTTTTTAGCACCTAAAGTAAAAATATACACAAACGTTTAATTTATTGTTGTCCTTCAATATCGACGTAGTGGAAATTTCCACCAACGTCACGGAGTTTTACCAACTTAGTAGCAAAAATCTACTAATATCATACGCATTTTTACATGATCGTAATATGTATTATGATCCTATAATTACCCGGTGTTTAGGTTTTATAATGCAATTGGGCTCGAAAAAAGCAAGGTGTAGGTTGTGCGTCACGCTGTGCAGAAATTTGTTTTCCACAACGAACTGAATTAAACTGAAGGTAAGGCGCCAATTATTGACTAAATATTTATGAATTTCGTTAGATTATTATGTGTTGTATGATATCAAATAATTATAATTAAGAAAATTCAAACGATCAGACCGCTATTTCGCTTTATTAACCCAACCGGCATGCCTACGTCACATCCAAAACGTTAAGTAATGTATTAGTGGAACAAAAAAACGTGACGTATGGAATAAAAATGCACGGTTTACATGCCGTCATTTTAAGTTGCCAAAATAATTATAGTAGGTAGAGTGATATTAAAAAGACACAAATAATTTTATTCTAGCTATATTCTTCTAACTACTCGACCTACTAGTAACTACTTAGCACCAGTGGCGGCTCGACCTAAGAAGCGCTGGCAGGCGCAGGTTATGCTTTCGACTGCAGCAGTATTGCAGCAGGACAATACTGCTGACTGCAAATGCCAAAAATCTGGGCAGCAACATCTATTTTGATTTTGTAGCAGTAATGCAGTCGGCAGTATTGTCGTGCTGCAATACTGCTGCAGTCGAAAGCATAATTACTGCAGGAAATTTCAAAATCTTGTTAAACTATAACAATAGGTATTAATTACTATATTATTTAATTTAGTACAAAATTAAGTAGGTACTAAATTAAGTAGCTAAAATCTGCACATGTAAACCCTTCATGTAGTTCCTAAACTTGATATTATGGTCCATAACGTCACTTTGTCCTACTGTGGCTGTGATAGATTTTATTAGAATTTATATTAATTATTAGGATAATTGATACTGATTTCGATCTCATTTGCAAGAATAATATATGATAATTATTAAAAACAACTTTTTATAATACCTTTACCTCACGTTTTTTAAAACAAAATGATTGCAAAGCAACGATTAAAACGAAAAATGTAACGTATTGGAAAGACTTCTTTAAATAACTTTATTGTAATACTTAGTATTGCAGTTGTTATTCGTTTTTAGAAGATTATTATTGTTTTGTATTTCAATAAATAAAAACTGGTTCACTTAAAACTCTCCGATCTTCACTTAAAACCTGCCTAAAACTTGTAACGTAATGGATCGTCACATTGGCTGTCATTCAGTTTAAAGTGATTTATTAAGAATATTAATAATGTATATAGAAAGAAAGTAACATTTTCATAAAATATGTAAATAGTAGATTTAATTCAACCCATTTTTAGTCAAAAAAAATTTTTTTTTGGTGTGTGGAATTCCATTACGTTACGGACTCTAATTCTAAAAACGCCCTATTTGTTCATTTTTTCAATTCTATTACGCGAAATTTTAATGCATATACTGTTATTATATTTAATTATAGTATGTATTACGTATATTTTACATATCACACCTAAGCCTCTACCATCAGTTGGCAGAGTATTTTTCACTTACTTTCAGTAAGTAAACGTGCCGTATGTCACGTTTTACGTTTCTTTACAGTCTTATGTGCCTAACTTCACTCCACTCTAAACGATACTGTCCCTTTCTAAGTATACTAAAAAAAGAGCAAGAATTATTATTTAATTAGTACGAGTAAACGGTAAATTACCTATCGAAATCTGAACTAAGTAAATGGAGGTTAGAGGTAAGGAGAATCCTGTATGACTTTATGGGAAAACTCCTTTATGGGAGAATATTTGCAAAAGCTGGGCACGCTGTCAGCTATTGTAATTGTTCTAAATCTCTCCAGAGTAGCGAAAAAAAGAAAACCCATAAACCTAGTTTTTCATTGTGTCAATACCGTACTAAAATCATGGAGAATGGAAAATATTTAGAAGTGGAAAAACGTTTTCTCTTTTTGTATGGACGATTACGTAGTATACTTCCCTCATAAGGTTTTTGAACGACACTTTTTCAATTAATTAATTACATGGAAATCTCTATTCCTTACCTCTACCCTCCACATAGAGCATTTAGAAAGGAGATGTCATCGCTGTAATTTTCTTTACGAAACGGTCCGCCGATTTTTGCGGGGGAGGGGACGTCAAATTGTGCAAGTTTTTCAGCAGAGGGGTAAGTGTTAATGTCAACAAAAAAAATAAAGAGTATAGACTATGATATTTGATTTATTCGGTTCTCAATATAAAACAAATGTAGGTGTTCTTTCTTCTTGTATGAGACGCCATTACTATGTACTTAGTCTTGCTTGAGATTAATAAACATTATTTGGTGCTAAAACAAGCTTTTCTTTCCTGCTTGTATCCATAATCCTAACAGTAAGCACTCAATGACCACTCCAGTTGTTAAATGCACTAAGACCTATTTTGTCACTTTGTTACGGACTCAACCTTCATTCTAAAATTTTTAAAGATTTGACGTTGCCATAGTTACGAAAATAATAAACACATCAATGTTAGTAAACAATGTGCAGAGGGGGAACGCGGCCAACGTCCTGGGAACAATGCCACAGGCTAATTTAGGGCTAGATTTATGATTTATTTATTTTGTTATTTAATCTCTGTTTTATTAATAAAAATACAATGAAATTTTTTTGTTTCAAAAAAAAAAAACAATGTATAAAATAAAATATATTGTAAGTATTCAAGAAAAAAATTGCAAAATATGATAATTACGTATAAACATCATTAATAATGTAGTTAAAATTATAACTTTGCGTGTTAAAAAATAGGAAGCAAAGTATACGGCGCGATTATACAGGCTACTTTTGGCTACATATTACCTATGATGAAAATAGTACACACATGTGAATTGATTGTAATGAACATTCTTTCTTTAATATCGTTTCAAATATTGATCCTAGAGAAAAGTGTGTCCTGTCAGGTAGGTAGGCAAGCATGCAATTTGTATTGTTTAATTTTATAACTATTGACAATGTGACTAATAAAAATTATGATGGAAAACGTTATGGTCTAAAAAAATCGGAACTTGAAATTTAGGGAATTCAATAGAGACCCTACTTATCATTATAACCTGCGATAAAAGACCTTACAACGATTATTGTAAGCAAGTTTATTGCCTTCAACATTATGTAATGGTATACCTTCTGGACTTTGAATATTATGAGTAACAGATTTTATGACTAACAATAATAATGACCTGCAAAAATCGGAACTGCAATTTATATTGTTAAAATTTATGACTATTGAAAATATGATTAATAAAAATTATGATGGAAAACGTTATGGACTGAAAAAATCGGAACAAAAAATTTATGGGAACCAATAGAGACCCATTTTCAGTCAGTTTGGGCTAGTCATTTTCTTTCAAAGTTTATGAAACTTACCTCATTTATAACTGGTAACAAGGCGAGTCTATTGGTATCAAACACAAAGTGTAATCTAGACAGCTTTATGTGGAAATTGTAGAAAATTGTCATTTTTAATTAGGCAGATATGTATTTTCAGTCAGTTTGGGCTAGTCATTTTCTTTCAAAGTTAATGAAACTTACCTCATTTATAACTGGTAAGAAGGCGATTCTATTGGTATCAAACACAAAGTGTAATCTAGACAGCTTCATGTGGAAATTCCAGAAAATTTACATTTTTACTTAGGCAGATATGTATTTTCAGTCAGTTTGGGGTAGTCATGTTCTTTTAATCTTGATCATTCTTACAGTGTTTACAACTGGTAACAAGGCGGTTCTAATGGTACTAAACACAAAGTGTAATCTAGACAGCTTTATGTGGAAATTGCAGAAAATTGTCATTTTTACTTAGGCAGATATGTATTTTCAGTCAGTTTGTGGTAGTCATTTTCTTTCAAAGTTTATGAAACTTACCTCGTTTATAACTGGTAACAAGGCGATTCTATTGGTATCAAACACAAATTGTAATCTAGACAGCTTCATGTGGAAATTCCAGAAAATTTACATTTTTACTTAGACAGATATGTATTTTCAGTCAGTTTGGGGTAGTCATGTTCTTTTAATCTTGATCATTTTAACCTTGTTTACAACTGGTAACAAGGCGGTTCTAATGGTACTAAACACAAAGTGTAATCTAGACAGCTGTATGTGGAAATTACGGAAAATTGTAATTTTTACTTAGGCAGATATGTATTTTCAGTCAGTTTGGGCTAGTCATTTTCTTTCAAAGTTTATGAAACGTACCTCGTTTATAACTGGTAACAAGGCAATTCTATTTGTTTCAAACACAAAGTGTAATCTAGACAGCTTCATGTGAAAATTCCAGAAAATTTACATTTTTACTTAGGCAGACATGAATTTTCAGTCAGTTTGGGGTAGTCATGTTCTTTTAATCTTGATCATTCTTACCTTGTTTACAACCAGTAACAAGGCGGTTCTAATGGTACTAAACACAAAGTGTAATCTATACAGCTTTATGTGGAAATTACGGAATATTGTAATTTTTACTTAGGCAGATATGTATTTTCAGTCAGTTTGGGCTAGTCATTTTCTTTCAAAGTTTATGAAACTTACCTCGTTTATAACTGGCAACAAGGCGATTCTATTGGTATCAAACACAACGTGTAATCTAGACAGGTTCATGTGGAAATTCCAGAAAATTTACATTTTTACTTAGGCAGATATGTATTTTCAGTCAGTTTGGGGTAGTCATGTTCTTTTAATCTTGATCATTCTTACCTTGTTTATAACTGGTAACAAGGCGGTTCTATTGGTACCAAACACAAAGTGTAATCTAGACAGCTTCATGTGGAAATTTGATCGTATTTGTAAGACTGCCTTTTGTGAAGTTAGCTGCCTATGTAATTGTTGCAATATTTTTCCTATTTTATCTCATACATTTAGCCAGGACATCAGAAAAGTCATTATTTGCTTTTTAGGTTTATCCCTGACCTTGAAACCGTATATTTTACTGTTTTGTATAATTTATAAAACTCGACTTCTTTATTTGGTCGGGTTATCATAGGCAGATAACTTTAGGCTGCTAACTTCACGCCGATGTTTAGTTAGGTTAGTTTGTAAGTTTATCCTTGTCAAGCATAATTTTGACACCAATCTTGGACTCTGCATATTTGTCCCTAACTGATGAGTGGTGTTGGTGCATTTACTCATTTTATATAACGATAACGTTCACAACAATGAAACAAGGAATGACTACGCGAGGTTAATTTCGTAATGCCAATTTCCGACAAATTATATCGTAGTAGGCGAGAAGTTCACATCGCACTTCTGAAGCTGTAAGAGTAAAAACACCAAGACACCACTTTATAATAATATTTATTAGGGAATCACAAATATGAGAGTATAGGTCTGCAAATAATATGCGACAACGCTCTCGCGCAGAACCAATCTAATATAATGTGGGGCGTTCGGGTAGATAATGAATACTAAGAAAGTCTGCTGAATACTGAACATCTTTATTGAGTAAATTGGTGCTTATATACTAGTGGCCTACGTGAGTGGCATTTAGGTGACCTTTATGAAAATGCAATTAGAATTATTGTTTATTTTATTAAATATATTTTCTATTTATTAAATGTCACCTTAAATGTCACATGACGTGTTGACCTTAATACTCAATACGTCATGTGTCTACTCACCGTACACCTTCCCCGTTTTTTTTTTTTTGAGACAAAAATAGGTTACAATATATTTTTGTCGTAATTACAATATAAACAATAACTTAATCTTAGACATTAATTTCTAACTATTCCAATATATGTTAATCTTATAATCTAAAACAAAACGTATATGTATATAATAGTTATACAAACAAAAACACTAAAACTAGCTTTAAAAAAAACATACATGGTTATTTAAAATATTAAATAGAATATAATTTTAAGTACGTATCTATGTTATATGTTAACTAAAGTAATGTAACGGATCATTTTAATAAGTTGATTAAAGATAAATGTGAATACTGAACATCTTTATTGAGTAAATTGGTGCTTATATACTAGTGGCCTACGTGAGTGGCATTTAGGTGACCTTTATGAAAATACAATTAGAATTATTGTTTATTTTATTAAATATATTTTCTATTTATTAAATGTCACCTTAAATGTCACATGACGTGTTGACCTTAATACTCAATACGTCATGACGTATCTGACTGACTGACTCAGTCTTTCCGTGACCACAGCTGGTGCAACTCAGCTGAAACGTCGGAATTAAAGGTAAAAACAATGAAATTATATCGCGGTAGACCCGTTTGTGTAATTAAATATGTGTACAAAACGCGAGAGATTAAAGTGTCAGTTTGGGGTAGTCGTGTTCTTTAAATCTTGATCATTCTTACCGTGTTTACAACTGGTAACAAGGCGGTTCTAATGGTACTAAACACAAAGTGTAATCTAGACAGCTTTATGTGGAAATTACGGAAAATTGTAATTTTTACTTAGGTAGATATGTATTTTCAGTCAGTTTGGGCTAGTCATTTTCTTTCAAAGTTTATGAAACTTACCTCGTTTATAACTGGCAACAAGGCGATTCTATTGGTATCAAACACAAAGTGTAATCTAGACAGCTTCATGTGGAAATTCCAGAAAATTGTCATTTTTACTTAGGCAGATATGTATTTTCAGTCAGTTTGGGCTAGTCATGTTCTTTTAATCTCGATCATTCTTACCGTGTTTACAACTGGTAACAAGGCGGTTCTAATGGTACTAAACACAAAGTGTAATCTAGACAGCTGTATTTGGAAATTGCAGAAAATTGTCATTTTTACTTAGGTAGATTTGTATTTTCAGTCAGTTTGGGGTAGTCATGTTCCTTTAATCTTGATCATTCTTACCTTGTTTACAACTGGTAACAAGGCAGTCCTAATGGTATCAAACACAAAGTGTAATCTAGAAAGCTTCATGTGGAAATTCCAGAAAATTGTCATTTTTACTTAGGCAGATATGTATTTTCAGTCAGTTTGGGCTATCATTATAACCTGCGATAAAAGACCTTACAACGATTATTGTAAGCAAGTTTATTGCCTTCAACATTATGTAATGGTATACCTTCTGGACTTTGAATATTATGAGTAACAGATTTTATGACTAACAATAATAATGACCTGCAAAAATCGGAACTGCAATTTATATTGTTAAAATTTATGACTATTGAAAATATGATTAATAAAAATTATGATGGAAAACGTTATGGACTGAAAAAATCGGAACAAAAAATTTATGGGAACCAATAGAGACCCATTTTCAGTCAGTTTGGGCTAGTCATTTTCTTTCAAAGTTTATGAAACTTACCTCATTTATAACTGGTAACAAGGCGAGTCTATTGGTATCAAACACAAAGTGTAATCTAGACAGCTTTATGTGGAAATTGTAGAAAATTGTCATTTTTAATTAGGCAGATATGTATTTTCAGTCAGTTTGGGCTAGTCATTTTCTTTCAAAGTTAATGAAACTTACCTCATTTATAACTGGTAAGAAGGCGATTCTATTGGTATCAAACACAAAGTGTAATCTAGACAGCTTCATGTGGAAATTCCAGAAAATTTACATTTTTACTTAGGCAGATATGTATTTTCAGTCAGTTTGGGGTAGTCATGTTCTTTTAATCTTGATCATTCTTACAGTGTTTACAACTGGTAACAAGGCGGTTCTAATGGTACTAAACACAAAGTGTAATCTAGACAGCTTTATGTGGAAATTGCAGAAAATTGTCATTTTTACTTAGGCAGATATGTATTTTCAGTCAGTTTGTGGTAGTCATTTTCTTTCAAAGTTTATGAAACTTACCTCGTTTATAACTGGTAACAAGGCGATTCTATTGGTATCAAACACAAATTGTAATCTAGACAGCTTCATGTGGAAATTCCAGAAAATTTACATTTTTACTTAGACAGATATGTATTTTCAGTCAGTTTGGGGTAGTCATGTTCTTTTAATCTTGATCATTTTAACCTTGTTTACAACTGGTAACAAGGCGGTTCTAATGGTACTAAACACAAAGTGTAATCTAGACAGCTGTATGTGGAAATTACGGAAAATTGTAATTTTTACTTAGGCAGATATGTATTTTCAGTCAGTTTGGGCTAGTCATTTTCTTTCAAAGTTTATGAAACGTACCTCGTTTATAACTGGTAACAAGGCAATTCTATTTGTTTCAAACACAAAGTGTAATCTAGACAGCTTCATGTGAAAATTCCAGAAAATTTACATTTTTACTTAGGCAGACATGAATTTTCAGTCAGTTTGGGGTAGTCATGTTCTTTTAATCTTGATCATTCTTACCTTGTTTACAACCAGTAACAAGGCGGTTCTAATGGTACTAAACACAAAGTGTAATCTATACAGCTTTATGTGGAAATTACGGAATATTGTAATTTTTACTTAGGCAGATATGTATTTTCAGTCAGTTTGGGCTAGTCATTTTCTTTCAAAGTTTATGAAACTTACCTCGTTTATAACTGGCAACAAGGCGATTCTATTGGTATCAAACACAACGTGTAATCTAGACAGGTTCATGTGGAAATTCCAGAAAATTTACATTTTTACTTAGGCAGATATGTATTTTCAGTCAGTTTGGGGTAGTCATGTTCTTTTAATCTTGATCATTCTTACCTTGTTTATAACTGGTAACAAGGCGGTTCTATTGGTACCAAACACAAAGTGTAATCTAGACAGCTTCATGTGGAAATTTGATCGTATTTGTAAGACTGCCTTTTGTGAAGTTAGCTGCCTATGTAATTGTTGCAATATTTTTCCTATTTTATCTCATACATTTAGCCAGGACATCAGAAAAGTCATTATTTGCTTTTTAGGTTTATCCCTGACCTTGAAACCGTATATTTTACTGTTTTGTATAATTTATAAAACTCGACTTCTTTATTTGGTCGGGTTATCATAGGCAGATAACTTTAGGCTGCTAACTTCACGCCGATGTTTAGTTAGGTTAGTTTGTAAGTTTATCCTTGTCAAGCATAATTTTGACACCAATCTTGGACTCTGCATATTTGTCCCTAACTGATGAGTGGTGTTGGTGCATTTACTCATTTTATATAACGATAACGTTCACAACAATGAAACAAGGAATGACTACGCGAGGTTAATTTCGTAATGCCAATTTCCGACAAATTATATCGTAGTAGGCGAGAAGTTCACATCGCACTTCTGAAGCTGTAAGAGTAAAAACACCAAGACACCACTTTATAATAATATTTATTAGGGAATCACAAATATGAGAGTATAGGTCTGCAAATAATATGCGACAACGCTCTCGCGCAGAACCAATCTAATATAATGTGGGGCGTTCGGGTAGATAATGAATACTAAGAAAGTCTGCTGAATACTGAACATCTTTATTGAGTAAATTGGTGCTTATATACTAGTGGCCTACGTGAGTGGCATTTAGGTGACCTTTATGAAAATGCAATTAGAATTATTGTTTATTTTATTAAATATATTTTCTATTTATTAAATGTCACCTTAAATGTCACATGACGTGTTGACCTTAATACTCAATACGTCATGTGTCTACTCACCGTACACCTTCCCCGTTTTTTTTTTTTTGAGACAAAAATAGGTTACAATATATTTTTGTCGTAATTACAATATAAACAATAACTTAATCTTAGACATTAATTTCTAACTATTCCAATATATGTTAATCTTATAATCTAAAACAAAACGTATATGTATATAATAGTTATACAAACAAAAACACTAAAACTAGCTTTAAAAAAAACATACATGGTTATTTAAAATATTAAATAGAATATAATTTTAAGTACGTATCTATGTTATATGTTAACTAAAGTAATGTAACGGATCATTTTAATAAGTTGATTAAAGATAAATGTGAATACTGAACATCTTTATTGAGTAAATTGGTGCTTATATACTAGTGGCCTACGTGAGTGGCATTTAAGTGACCTTTATGAAAATACAATTAGAATTATTGTTTATTTTATTAAATATATTTTCTATTTATTAAATGTCACCTTAAATGTCACATGACGTGTTGACCTTAATACTCAATACGTCATGACGTATCTGACTGACTGACTCAGTCTTTCCGTGACCACAGCTGGTGCAACTCAGCTGAAACGTCGGAATTAAAGGTAAAAACAATGAAATTATATCGCGGTAGACCCGTTTGTGTAATTAAATATGTGTACAAAACGCGAGAGATTAAAGTGTCAGTTTGGGGTAGTCGTGTTCTTTAAATCTTGATCATTCTTACCGTGTTTACAACTGGTAACAAGGCGGTTCTAATGGTACTAAACACAAAGTGTAATCTAGACAGCTTTATGTGGAAATTACGGAAAATTGTAATTTTTACTTAGGTAGATATGTATTTTCAGTCAGTTTGGGCTAGTCATTTTCTTTCAAAGTTTATGAAACTTACCTCGTTTATAACTGGCAACAAGGCGATTCTATTGGTATCAAACACAAAGTGTAATCTAGACAGCTTCATGTGGAAATTCCAGAAAATTGTCATTTTTACTTAGGCAGATATGTATTTTCAGTCAGTTTGGGCTAGTCATGTTCTTTTAATCTCGATCATTCTTACCGTGTTTACAACTGGTAACAAGGCGGTTCTAATGGTACTAAACACAAAGTGTAATCTAGACAGCTGTATTTGGAAATTGCAGAAAATTGTCATTTTTACTTAGGTAGATTTGTATTTTCAGTCAGTTTGGGGTAGTCATGTTCCTTTAATCTTGATCATTCTTACCTTGTTTACAACTGGTAACAAGGCAGTCCTAATGGTATCAAACACAAAGTGTAATCTAGAAAGCTTCATGTGGAAATTCCAGAAAATTGTCATTTTTACTTAGGCAGATATGTATTTTCAGTCAGTTTGGGCTATCATTATAACCTGCGATAAAAGACCTTACAACGATTATTGTAAGCAAGTTTATTGCCTTCAACATTATGTAATGGTATACCTTCTGGACTTTGAATATTATGAGTAACAGATTTTATGACTAACAATAATAATGACCTGCAAAAATCGGAACTGCAATTTATATTGTTAAAATTTATGACTATTGAAAATATGATTAATAAAAATTATGATGGAAAACGTTATGGACTGAAAAAATCGGAACAAAAAATTTATGGGAACCAATAGAGACCCATTTTCAGTCAGTTTGGGCTAGTCATTTTCTTTCAAAGTTTATGAAACTTACCTCATTTATAACTGGTAACAAGGCGAGTCTATTGGTATCAAACACAAAGTGTAATCTAGACAGCTTTATGTGGAAATTGTAGAAAATTGTCATTTTTAATTAGGCAGATATGTATTTTCAGTCAGTTTGGGCTAGTCATTTTCTTTCAAAGTTAATGAAACTTACCTCATTTATAACTGGTAAGAAGGCGATTCTATTGGTATCAAACACAAAGTGTAATCTAGACAGCTTCATGTGGAAATTCCAGAAAATTTACATTTTTACTTAGGCAGATATGTATTTTCAGTCAGTTTGGGGTAGTCATGTTCTTTTAATCTTGATCATTCTTACAGTGTTTACAACTGGTAACAAGGCGGTTCTAATGGTACTAAACACAAAGTGTAATCTAGACAGCTTTATGTGGAAATTGCAGAAAATTGTCATTTTTACTTAGGCAGATATGTATTTTCAGTCAGTTTGTGGTAGTCATTTTCTTTCAAAGTTTATGAAACTTACCTCGTTTATAACTGGTAACAAGGCGATTCTATTGGTATCAAACACAAATTGTAATCTAGACAGCTTCATGTGGAAATTCCAGAAAATTTACATTTTTACTTAGACAGATATGTATTTTCAGTCAGTTTGGGGTAGTCATGTTCTTTTAATCTTGATCATTTTAACCTTGTTTACAACTGGTAACAAGGCGGTTCTAATGGTACTAAACACAAAGTGTAATCTAGACAGCTGTATGTGGAAATTACGGAAAATTGTAATTTTTACTTAGGCAGATATGTATTTTCAGTCAGTTTGGGCTAGTCATTTTCTTTCAAAGTTTATGAAACGTACCTCGTTTATAACTGGTAACAAGGCAATTCTATTTGTTTCAAACACAAAGTGTAATCTAGACAGCTTCATGTGAAAATTCCAGAAAATTTACATTTTTACTTAGGCAGACATGAATTTTCAGTCAGTTTGGGGTAGTCATGTTCTTTTAATCTTGATCATTCTTACCTTGTTTACAACCAGTAACAAGGCGGTTCTAATGGTACTAAACACAAAGTGTAATCTATACAGCTTTATGTGGAAATTACGGAATATTGTAATTTTTACTTAGGCAGATATGTATTTTCAGTCAGTTTGGGCTAGTCATTTTCTTTCAAAGTTTATGAAACTTACCTCGTTTATAACTGGCAACAAGGCGATTCTATTGGTATCAAACACAACGTGTAATCTAGACAGGTTCATGTGGAAATTCCAGAAAATTTACATTTTTACTTAGGCAGATATGTATTTTCAGTCAGTTTGGGGTAGTCATGTTCTTTTAATCTTGATCATTCTTACCTTGTTTATAACTGGTAACAAGGCGGTTCTATTGGTACCAAACACAAAGTGTAATCTAGACAGCTTCATGTGGAAATTTGATCGTATTTGTAAGACTGCCTTTTGTGAAGTTAGCTGCCTATGTAATTGTTGCAATATTTTTCCTATTTTATCTCATACATTTAGCCAGGACATCAGAAAAGTCATTATTTGCTTTTTAGGTTTATCCCTGACCTTGAAACCGTATATTTTACTGTTTTGTATAATTTATAAAACTCGACTTCTTTATTTGGTCGGGTTATCATAGGCAGATAACTTTAGGCTGCTAACTTCACGCCGATGTTTAGTTAGGTTAGTTTGTAAGTTTATCCTTGTCAAGCATAATTTTGACACCAATCTTGGACTCTGCATATTTGTCCCTAACTGATGAGTGGTGTTGGTGCATTTACTCATTTTATATAACGATAACGTTCACAACAATGAAACAAGGAATGACTACGCGAGGTTAATTTCGTAATGCCAATTTCCGACAAATTATATCGTAGTAGGCGAGAAGTTCACATCGCACTTCTGAAGCTGTAAGAGTAAAAACACCAAGACACCACTTTATAATAATATTTATTAGGGAATCACAAATATGAGAGTATAGGTCTGCAAATAATATGCGACAACGCTCTCGCGCAGAACCAATCTAATATAATGTGGGGCGTTCGGGTAGATAATGAATACTAAGAAAGTCTGCTGAATACTGAACATCTTTATTGAGTAAATTGGTGCTTATATACTAGTGGCCTACGTGAGTGGCATTTAGGTGACCTTTATGAAAATGCAATTAGAATTATTGTTTATTTTATTAAATATATTTTCTATTTATTAAATGTCACCTTAAATGTCACATGACGTGTTGACCTTAATACTCAATACGTCATGTGTCTACTCACCGTACACCTTCCCCGTTTTTTTTTTTTGAGACAAAAATAGGTTACAATATATTTTTGTCGTAATTACAATATAAACAATAACTTAATCTTAGACATTAATTTCTAACTATTCCAATATATGTTAATCTTATAATCTAAAACAAAACGTATATGTATATGTGACGTTCCACGGGAAAAGGTACCTTATGAGGGTTTCTAGTTTCGGAGATATTAAATGTTTTGTAAAGAGGTGAAAAAATGCTCAATTTTTTTTTATTGTGTGATCTGAAACCTTAATGCGTAACGTTTGTTTACCTGTTTTTATTTTTGTTATAAGTTAGTTATAAGCCTAGTAATGTCGTCTCAGAGTTTAGTAGAAAAGGTACCTTATGGAAAAAAGATTGAAAATTCCCAAAAAAACTAGTCAATACGGGAAAAGAAGTTTGGTAGAGAACTGTATTAGCATTCTGCAAAACTAATTTGATAATTTCAGTTCTGGTTGGGGCGCCTCGCAAATATTATAACCGTACATAGACTGACATCACAAATCCAAGTAGACTGCTATTATACCAAAGTTACTCTCGTCAAGTCTTTCTTAACTAGAATAATCTTCATTTGGTTTGGTCGCATGCAGTAAATCAGCCATTGGTTTGCTGAAAAATGCCAATACCCGACGCATTACCTTATGGAATATCTGAGGTCATTGAACCTCAATGCCGCTTATCTTCAATAGCAACCGAAATATATTATTGATAAGAAATAGACGATTTATACCATCTTAACCCCAAAATATTATTAGTTTATCCTAACTGTTCCATCATCATCATGCCTCATCATGTAACTTGACCACAAGGTACCTTTTCATTACATACAAATTATTGGTCTTTTTTAAGATTATTATGACGAAGAACTAATTAAATTGGGGGCAGTTTAATGTAAATTAATATTTTCTATTCATAAAAGATAAACTATAATATGATTGATATTTTGTAGTGATGTATTATTAGATTTATTTCCATAAGGTACCTTTTCGTAAATGTATGGAGCAAATACTGTTATTGTTATGTAAGTTTAAAGTGGCATAAGGGGTTAAATATAGTATTTAGTTGGGGTTTTAGGATTTATTTCATTTGAATGACAGAATTTCTTTCATATGTGCTCAGAAAAATTGATTGTGTGTACATTAAAAGTAAAAATATTCAATTTTGTGATTTTATATGAAAAAGTCAGAAAATACATTTTCACCTCTAAATCGGTATTGTTTTTTGCTTAAACTGTCTGGCAGTGTCGTTTTCTAATAGATAAAATTTAAATCTTGAGAGCTCATTGCAATCAATCGTGAAAATGAAATAAAACTTTATTTTCAAGAGATTGGTTAGTATACACATAAATCAGTCGATATCAAAAGTTTCTATTTGCATTACAGAACAAGTCGCAATATTTTTTTAATCTCAGATATATAAGGCATTATTATTTGTAGTCAACTATGTAACTTACTTCAGGAACATAGTTTTTTAGGCGGCTAAACTTAAAACTTCTCTATCGTAAAGTTGCTCATTTCACAACATTATTTTCAAAAAATCATATCTCTGTAACTACGCAACCTAGAAGGTTGATCTTTTGTGTTATCGATAGCTTATTTATTGTAGATTACTGGGGTATGCATAACTCTATACCCGCCATAAGGTACCTTTGACCGTGGGACGTCACATATAATAGTTATACAAACAAAAACACTAAAACTAGCTTTAAAAAAAACATACATGGTTATTTAAAATATTAAATAGAATATAATTTTAAGTACGTATCTATGTTATATGTTAACTAAAGTAATGTAACGGATCATTTTAATAAGTTGATTAAAGATAAATGTGAATACTGAACATCTTTATTGAGTAAATTGGTGCTTATATACTAGTGGCCTACGTGAGTGGCATTTAGGTGACCTTTATGAAAATACAATTAGAATTATTGTTTATTTTATTAAATATATTTTCTATTTATTAAATGTCACCTTAAATGTCACATGACGTGTTGACCTTAATACTCAATACGTCATGTGTCTACTCACCGTACACTAAGATGGACGTCATCTGTAGTGATGTGTCCTCGCCGGTTATCGTAGTGATGTCAAACATCGCTGGATGACGATTCTACCGTTTAATAGGCATATCACAATACAATTGATAACTAAATATCACTAATTTGAATATTGCTGGTATTCGAGATACGACTCTCTATTCCCTATTAAGCTTCAGTACCGTTATTTGAATCCTATTTAATATTTGAGAGAGCGTTATTGTTGACAGATGACGTAGCGGTTCACAATTGGCTGACACCTACCATCATACCCCACCTTCAAGTTACGTTTGCAGTTTTAATCCCCTCCATCGACCACCAGGGACCGTGGCTCGATGCCACGGAGCTTGCCTTCATTGGCGTTCTGTTTGTCGGAACGTTCGGTTCACTACAAAAAATTCTTAGAAATCCTTAGATTCTTAGAATTTTTTGTAAGTACTAATTTAAAGTTTTCTTTAAAAACGGTGTTACCGTTCGATGTTTGATATAAAGGATTTGACGGACAGCTCGTGTTCGTCAACGTATTTGGAATAGCTGACACCTGATCGATTCACATCGCGAGTGCAGCGCAGCCGTCGCGTAAGTAAGCGATTTTTATTTTATTTATTTACAGTGAATCGATTCGTCATAAGCACGGAACAGGTCATTAATAAATGTAAAAGTGAATGGCAATTTATAGGCCTCAGTTTTATTGTCTGCCGAAAGGGACTGTAAGGTTCCTATTACAAAATAGAACTGCCAATTAACTTCGGTGTTCTTAAAAAGACGCGCTCTGTGCCATCGTATGTTATGCTAAACCATCTGTGTTTTTGCATTAAGTAAGCTTAGTCTAATTACAATGATAATGATAGTAAGGTATATGACCTGATATTTTCCGTGCATTTCCATAATTTCTGGTACTGTGCTGCCGTGATAACCCCCTAATTTTCAAACTGGTTCAGAAAGGGGCTATAATGTCGAAAATTTCTACAATAAGAGGCCATGATCATCAGAAATACTACCTATGTTTGGTATCGCCATGGGCCATTAAATATAAATATCATGTCCGCCTTAAAGTTGACGAAGCCCCGCTATCGCGGGGCTTCTATTTTCGCTCTGAGGGACGAAAGGTAACTAACAAACCTACATCGAATACCTTATTTTCAACCTTTGTGTTCATATCCTTTGAAAAGTTTTTTCTTAAATAATACCGACTTTGGATGCACAGTACTGTCAGTACCTCTGTGGATTTTATTTTCAATAAGGGTTTTGTATAGGTACCTAATAATAAAAAGTGCCACTGCCAAAAGCACCTTCTAGTTAAAGCAAGGGATTTAAAAGTGAAACTCTTGTATGTAAAAGTGACATATCTCTATTCAGTTTATGCGTTATTGTGATTTTTGGTTAATCACGAGTTTTAATCTTTATACATACAAAATTTATATTTGATATGCATATATGTATACCCACATACAGGAGAAGCACACTATTTAACCCTTTGCTATAATAACAACCCTTGTGAAAAAAGGAGGTTCGAATTATTTTTCTGTTCATGACATAATAAAGTAATTGAGAGTATGAGGTCGGGTAGTTATGGACGCCGCCTGCATAAGGGATGATAAATATCCTGCTGCATAAGCAGAGTAGTACAATCTTGCATTATGTAAATTAGCAGACTTACTCTAAAAAATTATCCACCTGCGCAAGGTGTGGAGAAATTTACTACTATTACGTAACTTATTGTACCTATACTATGGATCTCCGCCAAGGCCTACTACGATAAATATCCAGCTGCGTATGCGGGTATTAGCGGAAATATTATTGAAAAAGCGTATATAATACAAATAACATACTTAACATTTCCCGCCTGCGTAAGGCGTGTGAATATTATTATTAAGCCAACTGAAGATACGCCGCCTGCGCAAGGCGTGTGATCTTCATTAACCTGCTACGCTAGCAGATGAAACAAAATGGGCACTATAAGACTGGCATAATATAACCAACAATGGCTCCATATACTACTTATTCCGCCTACGCAAGGTGTGGAAAATTATTAGTCATGGGGAAAAATAACTTATAATCAGACATTGTTCTGAATCCGTAATAAAAAGCAAGGTTGCTTTCTAATTGTTAGACTAAAATTAAACAATTTTAAAGCGTAAACACGCTAAGTACACATGTTAAAATTATACAAAAGGCCTGAGCAGGGCGTGAAACATCCATTAGCCTGCTGCGCAAGCGGGTATCAATTAGTTCATGGTTTCACTAACCAAATATTGCTACTACCAACATGCATGCAACATGCATGTAAGCATTTACCATACATGTACCTATTTATCATGTTTTTCAATATGCCAATATAATTTACCCCTCTTGTAAATCTTTGCCTACGATAGGCATTTGAGAATTTTTAATCATATTTTCGCCTTGCTGCGAAAACACACCCCAAAACATTAAATTGTCTCGGGAAGACCCTAATCTTAACATTACAAGATCCTAAGAGGATAAAATAAGTCTTAACACACTCACTGCCAGCGACCCGCTAGGCGGGATCCCTTTTCGTAGGGGCTGTTCGTTGCATAGGTGATTTTCTCGTGTTATCGGCCACGCTCGGAACGCGTAGCTCGCGCTGACACTGTGTTAATCTGGCTTTTGAGTCAGTAACATTAGAAATCACCAAAAACGTGACGAATCCCGTTTTTAACAAACCCAAAGTCTGGATTCGAAAGTGTTGTCATACGCGGCCCAGTCAATGGCCAAGGTCATGATAATCTAGATACTAATCGTTGAACAAAAATTTTGGAAATTGCTATTGAATTTAATTAGCCGGCCGCCCCGTCGCTACATAATGCGAGTCATTTAAAAATAGAAATATAATGCCCTGGAATGGTTCAAGGTTCTTGACCATTCATTCATCATTTAAGCCCACGTGGGTTAAACACATTTTAGAAAACGGTACCTTCCATGGACATAAAAACAAATGTTGGATGTATCTGTAATGGTGCAGCATAAAAAATAGCTTTAAACTCCCTTAACTTTGCGTTGTCTACAGAAAAGACGTGAGCAAGTTAACCATAATATAAAATGTGTATGAGCCACAATTGGTATGCTCATCAACTCATTGTCAGTTCAAATGAAAGAAAGCCTTTTTGGTATCAATCCAGATGACGACTGATAGATGATGACTCAGGCTTTAAAGATAGATGTCATAGATTCCCTAGACGATTTCATATCATTTCATATCAGAACCTTTTCATGAACCCTTGCACTTTTCGCAGTTGAAAGACTGTATTTACCTATTGATTCGAATCTACTTTCAAACCTAAAACCTGACCATAGGTTAGGATTTTCCCTGGAAAATGTAAGCAGGCAAACTCGAGGGTTATTTCTATACCAATGCTCATTAATTGGTGTGCTGTGAAATTTCTAACATTCATTACTTTGGCATTTGGCAACAATAACGTAGAAACCTGTATCTATTTACTTTACGAATGTTGCAAATATACCTAGGTGAAAATCAGTGAGCTCACTGAGTTACCTAACATAAAATTTTATTTAAATCATTTTATTAAAGACCATTGAACGATTTACAGCTATGCAACGGCGCTATACCCCACGCAACAGTTTGAATTGATTCTAAAACTTGAAGTGATGTAACATTCGTTTTTCTTAAAAAACTGGAAAATACGAAGGCTGATTAATGCCAAATGAATATATAATACTGATTATTAATATTATTATACATGCAAACGAAGAACCTAACTATCTAAGCTGTCAGGCAATAACATCTCCTTGTTAAGATAAGTAGTTATGTTATGTCTATATATCTTGTACTTCCTTGAGCTTGCACCAAGTAGTGCAATTAATCCCGAAATAAGGTGCATTCGTGGACAAAGCTAGAACTACCAGCTAGCATGGCTATTACTTATATGTTTTAAACAATGCGAATTGTAATTTATTAAAACGCTTATTGAACGTAGATCTATCATCTACTCACGAGCCAAACCTAGGCTTAATAGGAACGCCAACATAGTAATATGTATGCAAAATACCAGTCGATACAACAACAAGCGGGAGAGCATTCCCCGGACAGAATTATCAAGATTAAATTGTAGCTGGTTAACAGAAATGGACGGCCTTTTATTACTAATGATACAGAACGTGCTTAAAATTCTGATTGCTTACTTAAGATTTTAATCGGTCACTTTATGTTAATAATTACTACTACTTAAAACTAAAGGCCATGTAAAGTTTATTCAGATATAACGCCTTGATATAATGGCTTGGCCATACATCTTGCTTGATGGTACATAATTGCAATATAAAAGTAATGAGACCTTTACGAGAAACAATCCTAGTATTATTCTTGCTGTATTACAGCCGTTGAATTAGTAAAGTCCAGATACTTACCATATTAGCCCTAATTATTATACCAACATGTTATAAAATAAAACCTCATCATAGGCTGGTTAAAGTATGGGCTCAGGCCCAAAAATATTTTAAAAATACTCTCTGGGGCGAGACTTTACTAACGTAGCGATTTCATGGGAAAAAACTGTGATTGTTACAACATGATTAGATTTTTAATATTATAATTGAGGATTGTATATTTTACAAGGCCAATTACATTCTGAATGGCTGCGCACTGTAAACAATTGACTGCAGAGAAATCGTATTTGGTAAAGGGTTGAACTCCTTCAGATGATTAACAGAAAGCTGTTATAGCCCTACCAAAATTAATCATCAATATATCACTTACCTACTGTCTATTTAAGATCGTACAACAGCTGGCATGTAAGAGTAGCTAATCAGTTAATACATGAATTAATTGACCAAAAGCCATGACTACTTCTACAGTATAAGAGACACTATGGCATGTATTATGGTTGTGATAAGTGCACTTTTCAAATGAATTAATTGCCTTTAAGACTGTAAGATTTTTTAAAAGAAACAAGAGAGGCTCTGAGAAAATGTATAAAATCGTTTTTGTGTGCCTATAAGTTGAATTGTATCCTGCCTTATTAATACTAATATCTGGTAACCATATCTGGGTACAGGACACTGAGAAGTGTCAATAATCAAAGTTTATTTTCCTCTTTGCAAGATAAAATAAGTAAAGTATACCAGAATTATTTGTTAGAATGTGGACCTTGAAATAAATGGAAACACAAATTATGATCTGAATATAATTGTGGGATGGAGAAAATAAAAACATGATTGTTTGCAGAAATGATTTTAATAAACACAGTTTTCTATACACATGTCTTTGGCTTTTAACAACACTCCTTACCTATCTATAAATAATAATGTATAGTAAAATATGTCACTGCACACTTTAGACCATTAGTCTATTTCACATTCATCCATGTACCCGGATTGTTAAGTACACTTGTACTCGTTGTTTCCACTAGTTTCATTTATCATTATAAATGGATCACATTGGCGTTTTCTGACCACCAGGCGATCACAGACACGTCTCAAATATTAAATAGGCTTCAAATAACGGTACTGAAGCTTAATAGCAGCGTTTTACCTTACAATAAAACGCTTATTAAGCGAAATACCTTATTTGAAGCCTATATTTTTAAATTCGCCTGTGGCTACAACACTCAGTTGCAATAAACCACATCACGTTTATTAAGGCCGTTGAGGGTACTTTTGGCTTGCTGTTTTGCTCCCACCATGCAGGATGCAATGAGTAACATCTATAGTCTATACAGTCCAAAGTACTGGTACGTCTATGTTTTATTTCACATTGGAATAAAACATAGACATGACATAATAATATTATATGCAACCCTTTGGTAAGTGGTATTATTGCAACCTCGTTTTATTTATAATTATTTGAGATCCAATGAAGGCAAGCTCCGTGGCATCGAGCCACGGTCCCTGGTGGTCGATGGAGGGGATTAAAACTGCAAACGTAACTTGAAGGTGGGGGTATGATGGTAGGTGTCGGCCAATTGTGAACCGCTACGTCATCTGTCAACAGTAACGCTCTCTCAAATATTAAATAGGCTTCAAATAAGGTATTTCGCTTAATAAGCGTTTTATTGTAAGGTAAAACGCTGCTATTAAACACATTAATATAACCTACAAGTGAAAATAATGGAGAAATATTACAAGTTTCTTACGGCATACAAATACAAATACAAATACAAATACAAATATTTATTGATAACACCAATGTTACATGTCAAAGGAATTAGGTATACATTGTATAACTATAACATAATTATGTTGTTACATAATTTAAATTAATCATTAATTATTAGAAAATAATCCAATGTCAATAGTAATTTATTACATAATTTATGTGCATGGTAACTCAAAAAAGTCTCCCACGCTGTACAAAGTTAAATCAAGCAGCCACTTGCGTAGCCTAGTTTTAAATGCTGCGGTGGAAGCTGCATCTCGGATATACTGAGGTAGCCTATTGTACACCGGCGGGCCCATTATGTAGACTGACCGTATCGACTTCGACAGCTTGTGATTCGGCGTTATGAGGCGGTAGTGGTACTTGTCTTTACGGAGAGGACGGCTAGCATTTCGACCTTGACGCTTAAATAAATGAATATTTAAGTGTGTGAATAATGCCACTTGGTATATGAGCTCGCCAGGCAATGTTAGAATTCCTAGGTCCCTGAAAACGTTCCTACAGGAAGTGTCGCTGGATATTCCCACTACTGCTCTTACTGCCCGCTTTTGCATACGGAACACACGTAGAGAGTCTGCGGCACGGGCCCATAGTTCCGCACCATAAGTCAGTAGGCTGTGGACGGTCGCGAAATAGCAGGATCGGACTACACTGCGCGTTGCAGTCTTTGCTAGCCTGCCTAACGCGAAGCACGCTCGTCCTAACTTCGAGCAAATCTCCTCTATGTGGTCGTCCCAGGTCAGAGAACTGTATATTAAAAAGCCCAGCAGCTTGGTGGATCGTACTTGTTGTAGTACGATACCACCGGCACTGACCTTGAGTGGTGTCTGCGTCCTTCCGTTTAGGGCGAAGGTCATAAAACATGTTTTTTCTCTGTTTAACGCTAGACCGTTTGATGCGAACCACCACTCGAGTTGCTGGACCACAGAGTTCAGATTATGCTCAAGGATGGCGTCTGAGGGGGCCGTTATAACCGCGGCCACGTCGTCGGCGTACATAAAAATATCTGCGCCAGTGACGGCAGTGGGCAGGTCGTTCAATAGGAGGCTGAATAGCGAGTTGGACAAGCACGAGCCCTGCGGAACACCTAGAATATTCTGCATCTCCGTTGAAGTGACCTGTCCCGCTTCCCCCACCACGACTTGTGCTCTATTCGCCATGAATGACGAGAATAGGGAGAGTACCGGTCCGCGTATTCCATGAAATTGGAGCTTATCTGCTATAAGAGCGTGGTCGGCGGTGTCGAATGCGCGCGAGAGGTCGCAGCACAATAGCGCCACGCATAGCCCAGCTTCGCGCGCACTCAGCACGCGCCATACCACTTCACGCACGAGGTCTGTAGTCGCGCGGCCCGCGCGGTAAGCATATTGCCTATCTGATAATATGTCGCGGTCCGCTATAAATTTTAATAGTCTTGTGTTGAGTCCTACTTCGAAGATTTTGCTGATCGCTGGCACAAGTGATATTGGGCGGTAGGATTTCGCGTCAGATCTCTTACCTTTACCTTTGTACAGGGGGCTTATCTTAACCCTTTTTAGAGCGGTTGGGTAAATCCCCTGTCGGGCGCTAGCGTTGCATAAGTAGGAGATCGTGCCGGCTAACGGTGTAATAATGGACTTTAGTGCATTCGCGGACAGACCGTAGTAGTCCGTACTAGTTTTGGGCGCAACGCGTTTTGTCATAATATTTATGACCTCTGAGGGTGTGAATGACACTAACCTTAGTGACACGTCACTAGCGCGCGCGTCGACCGCGAGCGCGGCGCGGGCGCGCGGCAGACTGGCTGCCGGGGCGCCGCATCTGCTCGCAGCGGTTATAAACTCAGCGTTTAGCGCGTTTACTAGCGTTTGTTTACTATCAAACGGTTTACCATCGGCGTCTTTGATGTGGTCGGTGTAGTCTACTCGCTCGCGGGTTTTGCGGCCCAGTTCCAAATTGATGACTTTCCACATTCGCTTCGACTTGTTAGGGTCATTGCGAATTTGTTCAGAATAAAACAGGGTCCGCTTGTGTTTCAATAACAGGTCATATCGAGTGGAAAGGCCTACGGCGAAATTACTTAACTCGGTATTAGTTGGGAACGTCGATTTCAAGTGAAAAGTATCGTATAAAAGATGTTTTAAGTTTTTTATCTCTTCGTCTACCCAATTATTTGAAAATGTGGAGTTTGGCAGTTTTTTTATCGGGAAACAAATGTTAAGTTTGCTAACAATAATGTTAAGGAGGGCTTCCGCTAGCTGGTTACAATCGTGCTTGGACTTGTCTACGACCTCTAGCCAATCGACGGACTCGATAGCGGCTTGAAAATTCATCCTGCTAGCAGCATGAAAACTGCGCCGGTAAGAGAACGCGTCTGGGCGCTCGGACCCGTGCCAGATGGTCAGGCGCTGGGCGTCGTGATCGCTCAGGTGCGTCCTGACGCCAGACACGCTCGCGACTTGCTCAGTGGGGATGTTTGTGTACGCGTGGTCGATCAGCGTGCTGCTCTCACCGTCGACACGGGTAGAGAAGTCTATCAACTGTTTGAAGTTATATACTGCTAGGAGATCTAGTAGCTGTTTTTTTGATGATGAATTGTCAAACAAGTTGATGTTGGTATCTCCCATGATGACGGCGTTGAGCCTATCGCGCGTTATTTTATCTAAGAGTTTTTCGAGCAGACTCAAATACTCAACGTGGCTAGTTTGATTGGAATGGTAGATTCCAACGATCAGCAAATTCTCGTTAGACAATTGCACCGCGCAAATATCGAATATCTGTTCGTGGGCTAGGTCGCAATAATCTTGTTTGTTGCTACACTTAACGCCGGCGCGAACATAGATGCAGCTACCACCGTGCGCGACGTTCGGTCTACAGTACGATGAAATTAAATCATAGTTAAGCAAAGTCACAGAAGTTATTTGATTTTTTCGCAGCCAATGCTCCGTCAGGATAAGTATATAGCACATTAACTCTTTTTTTAATAATACTTCGAGCCTACTTGTTTTATTATTTAGACACCTAATATTTTGATGACATATGGTGAGTTCGGTCCTCCTGGCTGCACACTTCGTGGCAAGGCTTTTATTCTTGAGACGCTGTGGCCTATTATCGAACGCGCGTATATTTCTGTTACATATGTTTGCCTCGCGCGGTGCATCGGGGCCATAAAAAGCACTGCGCGCGGGTAGATGAACTCCGCTGTTGTGCCTACGCATCGGTGGTGGCCGGTAGCGGTGCGTCAGAGTGACGTCGTTGTTGTCCCCGCGCGGCGCGGGGGCGGCCACGAAACCACTCCGTGAATCTTACGCGCGGGGGCCACACAGCGGGCGAGTTAAACTTGTCGAATAGATTATCTGGAATGCCGATCAAAAACGACGAATGTCTATTTGTTTTTATTTCTCTTTTCTGTACTACATAGTCGTCTGAATACTCCGTCTCTTTTAGAAAGTTTATTATATTTTCTGTAGTCGTTTCAGGTCTGAATGACCAGGCTTGAATGTACCTTAGCTGTTCGACGGCTTTAATACTTTCATGATTTGAGCCTGAGCCAATTACGATATTGCTTCTCCACTTGTTTTTGCGTTTTCTCGAGCCAGCAATCTCCCATTTGTCTCCATCTGTAGCTACCAAAGTTGTCGAAGTTTGTGCGTCGGGTTGTTCCGCGGATTTCGTGGCCACACCTGACAGCGCATTCGGCGTGGACTCGGGCTCGTTCGTTCGCGGGTACGGCGCTGGCGCAGCTACCTGTTTACTCACAGGTGTGACAGTGACGGGTGCAGCGATCGGGGGTGGCGGGTGCGAAAGAGACTTACGCGTTGCATTGGGTTGTACGTGCTGATTCCTCGCATTCGCACGCGCAGTGCGTGCCGATGTTGTGGTCGCAGCTGATGCTGGTGACGTACCTGGCAGGCGGTTTCGTGCTGTCTTCGGAGCCGGATCGTTCAACTTCGGGACCTGCGGTGTGCGTTCTTGTTCGGCAGCTTTGTCGCCATCTTTACCGTGTGTCAGTTTGGATGTTGGGATTTCTGGATTTAATTTGGCTAAAACCGCTTCGATTTTAAGGTTTAATTCCGATATTTTCTGCTCGATAGGCTCTACAGCTTTTTGAATGAGTTTTTCAATAGCCTGTAGCGTCACTTTTGCCATATTTACTCGAAAATTAAAAATAATTTACGAGAGCTCTTTGAGACGACCGTTCGCGGTAGAGGCGCGGGGGGACATGACATATCTATTAAAAACCTTGAATGTTAAACCTAAACTATCAGTTATTATTTACTCTTTGCTGAGCTCTATATATCTACATATTTATTCAATCTTATACATTATTGAAATCGTAATAGGGAAAATTTCAAGTTTCGTTAAACAATAAAATACTATCACAAAACATAACGCACCTATTTAGAAAGTCGGGTAATAAATATTTCTTAACTTGTATCGTGGTACAGGGTCGCATTGGTAAACACGCTGACTTAACAATGCTCGAATACTTCGAATGGAAATATGATCCGGTAGCATATGATTAACTACTCAGAGGCGTCATGTGTAGGTACTAGTTTATTGTTATTGTTACGTTGAAAATATTTTTAACTCTTATTCTGATATGGAAACACAATGAAGTAATAAGTATTTAGTAAGATTTTTATTCACAAAACTTATTTCCGAAGATAAATTTCCCAGTTAGGTAAATTAGTGTTATATTTTCCTCAAGGTTTCCATACATTTGGATTATCACATATTATTAATAAATATCTAACAAATGTTTATGTAATTAGACTAAATTAGAGATCATACTTTAAAAGTGTAGAAACATTTCTGAGGTTTACCCTACAAAGGTTGAAACAGTAACCAGTCCGTTTCTTTATTCTTTGATCTGTTTAATTAAATATCAACACACGCTTGACTCTATCGTATGTCATGATTTGTCTCTTGTTTATTGCTTTATATGCTTAAAGTATGACGAGGACGGAAGCTTCGACTATTTACGATTAACGAACACGGTTTCGAATGTTAATTCACCCGTACTGTATTTCACCGTGTATTCACATATACCTATGAAACTTATGACTAAAATAAAATGTATCTTTATTTTTCAATAAGTAAGACTGATTTTGCATTAACCAAATTTTACGACTTGACTATTTTGCATCATGCAACGAAGTTTACGTAGTTTTATAAATGAATTAGTTATTTGTACAACAAGAGATCAAAGTTTGATATTTCTTCGAGTGCTTATTTTGAGTCCCGTGCAAGCGAAAGATTCTATAATAGATTCACGAGCGTAGCGAGTGAATCTAATTTAGAATCTTGAGCGTAGTAAGGGATTCAAAAGCGCACGAGATGTAAATAACTTTGATCTCGTGTAGTACACAAAATTTTTCACCCTAAGCAGTGAGAACATACCTAGAGGGACAGAGATAATAGAACCCAAGTATATCGAAATTTTATTAGACCCCGCATGTTGAAATGACATTTGACTATAAAGGTCACTTGAATTACATTTTGTCTCACTCAGTGAGCAAAATGCGATTTTGCTCACTCATTTTTTTTCACTCAGTGAGCAAAATTGCATTTTGCTCACTGAGTGAGTCAAAATGACTTAGTGAGCAAAATCGCATTTTGCTCACTGTTTTTAAGAAGCAAAGTAGCCTTGTTCGAGCTGCTGAGGTGAAAAATATATTTTAAACTTTAATGTGAATAGACTAAGATTTAAACTGATACGTTCTCTAACAAAACTGAATTCAATCGTCACATTTACGTCATAGGACGTCTTAGGTATTGACCAATAGAGTGCTTGGGTCTACATCGCCCTTTTAAAGTTTTTTGAATCGTTTGTATAAATACAAATAACATTGATATAGTTCTCGGAGAATCCGTGGCTATTACAACCGCTAGTTCACGGAGATTCTCACCATCTCAATGTTGCGAGGTCTGGCCAACCTTGCGATATTGGTTTGGTAACGCGGTGGCGTGTGCATTATCATGCTTGGTTTTAATAACCCTACCTTGGGCAGGGCATGTATGCACGACACACTTCAACGCGGTGGCGGTTAAACACAAACACGCGGTAGCGTATACAGTGTCCTGCTTGGTTTTAATAACCCTACCTTGGGCAGGGTAGGTACTGTACTATACAACGGTTTATCCATGCTATAGCGGTTGATAGTATGGGTAACCGATCCACGTTCACATCAAAGTTTCTGGCCAATTCTGCGATGTGATACTGTGACAAACACCGTAATAAACCTAGCCCGGCAAATCTCTACCCGTTGCAAATCTGAGCGATGATGATGCGTTACGAGATCCTGTTCGAATCAGAACAAGATCTGGTGGGTACAATGCTAGCTAGTACCCGTTGTGTTAAGCCTTTTGCACTTTTTAAAAAAGTTTTTTTAATAATCAACTTAAGCGAAACCTAAACGATGACTTTAACGAGTTGTAATGCAATTTGGATTGTACTCCACTGCTGGAGGATGTTTATTCAAAATCAACTTTGGATTCTAGAGCCACATCGGATCATCAACAACACAAAAACTGTAGACGATTATGGATACGTATTAGGAACCATCCTAAATATGCAATTGGATTCTACTCCACTGTTGTAGCTAGGATATTGGGACGAAGACGAAAAGTCCCAATATCCTACTACTGCTGGCGAGTCGAACCAGTCTAAAATGTGTCAACCAGATGCAACACTCAGAAAACTTTCTTGCCAACAGGAGTGGTCATTTCTCCATACAAACGTACTCGACTGTTTCCTCCGTGGTTTTTGAAACTAGAGCAATGTTTTTTTCAACACAGATTAATATTGTCAATATCTGTGTCGGACTGTTTTGATATTTTTATTTTTTAAGGCGACGGTAGCGGTGGGTAAAATATCAGATTCTGTCAATTTACCCCATTTCACACACAAGCGCACTTCACGCACACTACCTCAATTTACTGGGACAGGTCAGTGACCCATCATGTTTTTTTAAGATTGGACTTTTAGTTTAGTATTGACCACTAGCCTCCTTTGAGGGTAAAAGCATTCCATTTAAAGATGAAAGAGAAACAATGCATTTAATCTTGCTTTCCTTGTCTGTTCATGCCACACGTGACGTACCTATTTAATTCATTTGATTGTTGACTGTTTTACTACCTACTATTGCTTTGTCGAGATACGCGTTTTGTACAATTAAAGCGAATAAAACAAGATGTCATTAAGTCAGATGTAAAATGTTATTTACTACTCTATACGGTTTTTCATAAGGTGCAAAATCCATTCAATAGGAATTTAAATAAATAAAGTTTCAGCAGGGGGCAATTCCATTTTGGCGGATAAAGCGAAACAGAATAGTTCTATCGAACCTGCTTAGAAATTTTCACGAGAATCAGTTGAGAAATGTGATCTGCAAAGGAGAACATACAAAAGCATTTTTGCCCAAGCTGAAACGGAGACCTTTGCTAACGCTCGGCCAATGATGGTTTAGGTACACCTATAAAAAATGATTGTCCCTGCTGTAATTTTAATATCTTTATATTTCAACCGGTATAGTTTTACCTTCAAAAATAATCGGTATCGCTAAACAATAGCGGTACCTTACTACTTATACGTTCACGAAATCGGTATCTGCATAACTTGATTGTTAGTAAACTAACCTGGAAAATAATCTCAAAATCACCGAAACATTTATGTACAGTCCTGCAATAATATGTTACGTCATTAGCGCCAACTTTGCCTCCAGGGAAACTTTGCCCAAAACGACAATTTTAAACAAATTCGTTAATGTAGAAAAATTGATAATAGTTATGGCCACCCTGCTGTTTTTAGTAGAAAATTGGTTATATTTCTGACAAAGTATATGCCAATCTTATGCATAACTTGACTTGGGAATTTTGAGTTTGAGCGAGTTGTCTAATATAGGGTATATTTCGGCGGGCAAAAAATTGATAAATAATGAATGCAAGTAGAAAAAATTGAGAACCCTTTGACAAATATTTCCGGGTTTCAGTTATAACTAGTGTCCGACCGAAACATGTTTTTTTGCCGAAACCGAAACCGAAACCGAATGTTCGGCTTTGGCTCTAGTTTCGGCCGAAACCGAACCCAAACCGAAACTTTTGTAGACTTGTTAAAATCGTTGAAAAAATGTCATAAAACCGCTTTTACACACATATTATGGGGCTGTCAACACCCAATGTCCTTGAAATTGATGTTACTTAAGCAGTTTTTTAAGAAAATTACTAGAGTTAGACCAAGATAATTCTGCAACGATTTTGATAACACATGCAGTGCAAGTGTTAATTTAAACGTCAAAACTTCCATGAAATTATGTCGTATAAATAACATATGCACTAGCAACTAGTAGCACTGCGTATGCTATCAAAATCATTGCAAAATTTTCTTGGTCTAACTCTATTCATTCACCAGTCAAGCTAACATGTAGATACAGGGTCAACCAAAAAACCAACCAAAAACGCGAGCGCAGCGAGCGCGAAATTTTTTGTTAACAATATCGCAAGGCCGGATACCGATCTTCACCTGAGGGGCTACCGCGAAAACTGAAATTTGCAAATTGCGGGGATCTTTCTCTTTTACTCCAATGAAGGCGTAATTAGAGTGACAGAGAAAAATGCCCGCAATTTGCAAACTTCGATTTTCGCGGTTATAGCCCTGGGCCTAAAAGTCCGAAGTGCTCCAGTGAGGCGAACTTTCATGCAAAGTCAAAGCCGTGCTTCAGGCTTCAGGATAAGTAGATAAGCACAGACTCCAACCAATGTCCATTGTATTAAAAAGCGAGACCGCAGGCCGAGCATGGCGCAGCGAGACCAAAGGCCAAGCTGAAGTAGAGGACATGTGGAACACAAACCAATGGTAAATTGAGGTAAAAAGTGAGGCTAAGGTCGAGCATTCGTATGAAAAACTGTACTGGGGACACTTTTAAGGGTTTTTTCTTCGTTTTAATCAATAATCAGCTGTTCAGCTTCGCAAAATATTAACTATTGAGAAAATCAACTTTGCGGCACTAGTTGAGCGTAGCCTTTAGCCTCGCTTAAAATTTGCCATTAGAGGTAGATAGAAAAATGAGTGAATAAGAGCGAAAAAGACATCGTTCGACTCGTGCCGAGCTGATACTCGGCCAACGGCTACGTGCGACAGTGCTATCTCATTCACTCCGATACAATTAGACAGTGTGCGCGTTATAGATATTGACAGCCTCTTAAGACTGCGTCGACCGTCCAGTGGCGCTCTCATTAGTGGAATTGTGTTTTATAATAAACCAATTAATTTCTGTACCTATACATGAATCAGTATATATGTATTAATATTGTAGGTATGTATTAATATTGTTGTCCTACTTATTCCCGAAATTTTGGTCTTTGTCCGAAGTACCATTTCGTAAGTTTCGGCCCGGCCGAAAGGTTCGGCCGTTTTATGGCCGAAACCGAAACTACAGCCGCAACATGATTTTTTGGCCGAAACTGGCCGAAACCGAAACCGAAACCGAACCTTCGATCGGACACTAGTTATAACACATGAAGCATAGATTATGTCTATTGAGATTTAAACTAAAAAGGCCTAAATACACAAAAGTTTTAGCGGTGGGCAAAGTAATCCGGTAATTTGGCATCCATACCAACATTGCCCACCACCAAAAACGGATTAGGGTTGTCACTTTCATCTAATTTACCCAACTTCGCAAGTAAAAGAAGGTTATGTTTGTACACTAAAATAAGTTTATAAATATATACTGTATTTAATTTGTCTTATTATCCTTTATTTAGATGTTTTATACCGTTATGTATTATCCCGAATGAAAACACAACAAAAATCATATTTTTGGCCATTAAACTATTGTAACAGATTTTCTCAAAAGTGACAACCCTAGCCTTTGTAAAATGCTTAGGCGAGCCTTATTTGGAAATGGGCAAAAACGGGTAGGCAAAATTGCCCAGCAAATTTATTTAAAAGTTTTTACACTTATCGCTAAGTTATTAACAGGGAATGGTAGGATTGCCCAAAACCTTTAAGTGATCCTTAGACATCATCATCATACGAGCTGTATTTGAATACCAAATTGACGTGGGCAATGTTGGCGAAAACCCCGGATATTTTATTATTTGCCCGCCCTCTAAAACGCAAAAAAATGGGTAAAAACACGATAAAAAAATGGTTTCTTCACATAAACTGATGCGTTTGATCACAATGGACGTGCTGAGCAAAAAAAAGTCATATGATGTGATTTTTTTTGAGAAATTCGTGTTTAAAAAAAAAAGCGGGCAAAGTTGGTGGTAATGAGTAATGACGGTACCTACTCTTCGAAGGCCGCAAAAATATGTGACATGCTCTTATGGTTCTACAAATAAGATCATGTCAGATATTTTTGCGGCCTTCGTTGTGTAACATAAATTGCAGGTGACTGTACATTTGGAATAATTATTTTATTTAGTTACAACGAAAGTTTCAAGTTTAGTACGAAAATACTTCTGATATGCAATATGCACAAAATGTAGACCTAATCGAAATAAAACATTGCTTTTTATAGTAAATTTATAAAACATTCGATACATAGGTAATATACATAACAATAACCAGGCCACATTGCTATTGGCCTGTAAGCTTCATCTCGGTCTCCAAAGCCGCAAAAACTTGCTAGTACTTAGTGCTGGTCTAGCCGTTATTTTTTCTTGAAGATTTTCAGAGAACAGCACGTACACGCATTATACATATAGACGGAACGAACGGCATAATCATAATAATTTATTCGTCGCAATCCATGGTATTACAGATCTAGGTACAAGACTTTCAGGTATTACTTATACGAATTACATAACTCTTCCTGTTAATAGGCAATATTTTAATATAAAAGTTCTATAATATAATACAAGATTACAGTTGTCATCAAAATTCATTGACATACAGAAGTCAAATACGTTTTTAAAATGACGCAAAATGATACCAGCATAATAAAAATTGATCCCAATCAGTAAAGATGAGTCTTTAAACTTTTTTCATTTTAAGCGAGTTTTGAAGGAACATAATACTTAAAATCGACTGTAATCGTATTGTTTTAATATAGTTTACTGCGGTTTTCAACAATAATGACCCGTAAATAACAGCAAATGAAATTTAAATGAGACGCGAGCTGATATTTATGTACCATATTTTTTGAAATACATTTTATCTACTGGTATGCTTTCTCGTGTGCGTATATGATTTAATGTCAATATAATTGTCAAAAGCAAGAAAATCAAGCTGTCATTTTCATTTGAAGAAGTACACGTGTGCTCCGGTGTAGCCCCAACGGGCATCTGACTTGAAGAAGAATTTTGAGTGATGTCGTCAGTGTATGGAAATTGTTCGAAAGTTTACATTTGAGATTGAATTTCTGTGTTGTCTTTGTGAGTAAAAATATAAATCGATAATAAATTGGTAGCTGAATTATCTAGCTTCCAAAATCATACAATAATTCAATTACTGTCAAAGACAAAATTGTTTTGCTTCTGTCTCAAACGGAACTCCATATTTTGATTTTTTGATACTTTTAGTGTCGATTTGTAGAGAATAACAGCAAATTAAAAATATAATGGCATAAAGAGTCGGTACATGGTTTCTTCGTGAATAAATTTACGTGTAATTTAATACAATTATCAAACATTTATTGAACAAATTATGGTTACAAAGTGAGGTCTAAATCGAAAACGTCATATACCGGCCCCTTAAGGTGCTAGAGCCCTTCAAAAATGGACAAAATGGCCTAATTGACTTTGCCGCAATGAGAGGCGTGGTATTCAAAACTGATATCAATTAGCCAAAAAAGCAAAACGGTCCGACACAGATAATTTTATAATCATTAATATTTTCAAATTTGGTTACGATTGGTTAAGTTTTGGAGGAGGAAACAGTCGAGTACGAAACCTTGATTATTGAGATTTTTACGCAGGATTTCTCGCCTAAGTACATACAGTAATACAGTATCTCACGTCGCGGTTACGCCCCGCCAGAGCGACGGGTATTTTCACCTTGAAATCCCAAAAACTACTAAATTGAACCTTATCACATAAGGGGAGGTTTTAAGGTCCCTTTTTATAGTTTGTCGTAAATAACTCTTAAATGGTGGCCACATGATGGTGACATAAAATGTTCTACAAAAAAGATTTAGTACACTTTTTTGCTAGGATCAATATTTCAAAATATATTAAGGTGAGAAAGTTACTTATTTAGTTATATGTATTTTATCTTAAATTTTACAATAACACGTCATTTTTAATTATTCGTTAGCAATATCTTCCGATTCACGAAAGAAATTTCAGACGTTCGGGTAATTCTGTTTACATTACTGGCAACACAGGATAGCGCTGTCACATTTGACAATTTGGATCTAGATAACTTCATGCCCTGACCGTCATCCTTGTCGAACGCGTGTTAATTGTTATTTCCTTCTCGCTCAGTGTCAGCAGTCGCAGTTTTTCCAAACTTTTCACGTCGTAAGCTTGGTAATTAATGTATAACTGTGAATTAGTTTTTCAAACGTTTGTCATGTATAGATAAATAAAGTTTAATTTAATACATTAGATTTGTTTTATTTTACTATGTTTCTACATGAATAACTTAAAATTAATGCCGTTAAAATAATTTTCACCGTTGGTTAAAATTCTCCCACATTTCAAAGTTTGAGAACCTGTAAACAGCATGATGACGTAGGCCCGTGTCAGTTAGGTCATACGCGAATCTCGGAATAGAGTACCAGGCGGAGTATATAATTATACCATGGTCTTCAGTTTCTTCGGCTTAGGAAGAACACGCAACGGACGTCGAAAACAAGGGGTCCCAGCGTCTACCGGCATAAGGGAGGCGTTCGTTGGACATCCACCACATCAAGGACTTTAGTTCCAGTACATCGCATCACCTGAATACGTAGGACTACACAGAGTGAGTTCGTTCCAATTTCCTTCCATTTCCTTTCTATACCTATTTTTCTTGCAATTAAGAATAGCTCTATACGTATCAGGCACAAATAATTCATTTTCATACAAATCAATTGCTAAATACATTTAAAACCATAATTCATCTCGATAAAATAGCTTAGCTTCATATAACTTCGTAGTTAAAATCTTATTACATACTAGACGGGCCCGCAGCTCCGCTCGCGTAAATGAAATAAAGAGTTCGTCTTATGTTTAGTTAAATACCGACATTATTATGTATTCAACCCTGCCATGGTTTAAAACTGTGATAGGGATTTCTTATTTGTAGCCGTTATTTGGATAACTCAATTCGCAAATTTATCAAAAAATGATGTGATTTGATAAAAGGCAAGATTGTATTTTTTTATCTACACGTATTTATTTAAAACTTGTTTCAAGATAAAATTATTATTTGTTCTTATAAGCCTAGTTGCAAAAACGTTCATTAGATTAATTTTCGCCTCCACTCACTTGCTTTTGGTAACTGTAGCTACCAGCTGTCAGCCTTATTTTATTATAATAATAGAGGTCACTGAAAAATATCAAGCATGTGAGTGGTTAAGACGAATATGGACGACCACCGCGCTTAAATCGCCATATCATACAAACATAGGTAGTCTAGTCCTCTCGGTCTTGCGATAGCTCTCGCCAGTCGCCATGGCCGAGGTTGAGCAGGTCTTGAGCAACTACATCGTTTCAGCGGTACCTAGGACGTCCACTCGGGCGTCTCCTATTTTGTTGTCCCAAGTACCTGCGCTCTCTTCACGGCACGATCCTCTCCCATTCTCTCTAAGTGTCCGAGCCACCACTGAATTTAGCCGCTTTTGTCTCTCAATATTTCGCCACTATATCGAACCACATCCTTATTTCTATGGCAACAAAATTATATTACGATATTTGGCTGACTGCTGACTGTACATTTGCTTATTTTTATCAGGTCGCTCAATAATATCTGAACATGCACTTTAATCTACCTACATAACTTACTATCAACTTTGTATTTTTGGCCCATCTCAGCATTCTTAGCCCGTTCCCCGGACGAATGGCAATGTTTGCCGAAGCCGTGAAAGTCAATCTGAATAATACAGGGTGAAATTTAATTCACTGGCCAAATTGAAACACCCGAAAGAACTCGAAAAAATATTAAACACGTGTTTTTTCTTTTAATACCGCTCTGTACATTTTTTTCCAAATAACTCATCATCAAGTTGTCCTAAAAACCTCGTACGTTATGGTGAACCGACAACTACCCACTACACCCGCTTCTCTCTTATCAGTTAAGGTCATTGACACCCCGCCCCCCCCGCTGTTTGCAATCGCGTCACCAATTATGAACCCTATTGCAGAGAGATAAGACGCCTACCTACATAAGTTGCTAATTTTTCCTTCATACTTTAACGGGCTTAGAACCGTCAAAATGCAAAGGCAACCCATTTTTAATCTAAAATGTTATTTCTGACTAATGATTATTAACAAAACGTCCGTGGCTTAAAAACAATGAGTAAAAACTAGGTCAGGAATCTTTGCATTCAGGCGTATTTAAAAAATTGAATCAACTTATGTAGATTTGATTAAAAATCGATGCAATCAACGAAAGTCCCACGAGATGGTACTTACTCTTGGATTCAATCCTTGTCTGCGAAGGCGTGGAACTGATTCCATTTCGTATAATCTTTGTGCACCACGTAAACACTCACCACTTAATAAATAACACCGTACCATTTCGTAATATTCCCGGTTCGAAATCATTTTTTTAAACCTTAGTACGCGCGCGATTATTATTTTAAGGTTGGCGAGTGACGAGTGACTAATCATTTATGCTTACCGTTATGTTTACCGCTAGCGCGGAATGGTTTGGACTACCCTCGAAATTGATAAACCTGCCTACCATCGCCAACACTAACTGGGTGGACCCTATTGCAACGATTATAAGGTTTAGTGAAGGTCAGATAAGGGTTTTGCTGATGTTGTTGTTAAAACTTACTATTAGGTTTGTTTACATTTGTGGTAATAGGGTGACCACGACTCGTGGATAATATTTAAAAATTGAAAAATGAAAATTAAAAAAAATGTACTCTTTTTTTTGCTAAATAGATTCCTTAAGTGTAACCTAGTGCCGGGAATGAATATGGCCAGTGATTTAAATTTCACCCTGTATAACTCAAAAATAAATTTAAAACAACAAAATACAAATTGATAATAATAATATAGTAATTATTGTTGATTGATAAGAATGACAAATTATATATGACATAAATCACTCGTATGGGCTCTATAGACTAAGGTTGAGGTTGACAGCACTTTTTATTTTACTTCGTGTAAAAAAACTCAGAAATACCTGTATACCAACATGACAAACATAATTTAGTTTACTTTAACTTACGGATTATTTGGTCTAATCTGTAGCACCGCCAAACGAAAGCAACCGAGAGTTGCCGAGAAATGGCCGATGTCGTTAAATGAAGATTGTTATGAAAATTTCTTTTCCTTATTTATTTAAGCGTATGGCGTATTTATATTGTAGGCAATATAATCATGCTACTAGTATAACTAATTATAAGTCGACATCCAGGCTACGCAGCCAATCGATCGCATCAGGTGTCAGATTGGTGTAGAGGTCCTCCGGACTGCCCTGAAAACGTCTCTTTGGGCACCGTTCTACAATGTGCTGGGTAGTTTGATCTTCAACGCCGCAGTCACACAACGGGCTCTCTTTCCATCCCCATTTGTGTCGCATATGATTGCACCTGCCATGACCTGTGCGGATTCTGTTGAGGCGGCACCAGTATTTTCTCTGCAGTGAGAAGCCCTTCGGCTTCTGAGT
This sequence comes from Cydia splendana, assembly GCF_910591565.1. Classification (NCBI taxonomy): domain Eukaryota; kingdom Metazoa; phylum Arthropoda; class Insecta; order Lepidoptera; family Tortricidae; genus Cydia; species Cydia splendana. Next base: position 25,560,374 of record NC_085962.1, on the reverse strand, counting down.
AGGGTTTTGGGTACTTATGTGGTGACGAGCCGCCTCCGCCCATTCTTCTTTCCACGCCTGCTCCAGCTGAAATCCGCCAGTCCTCAGTTTTCTACCTGCTTCGCTTGTAGGTCGGCGCGATTTAAGTCGCTGCGGCAGTGGGTTAGTGAACTCTTGGTAGACAGGTAGATCGGACCGGGCATATATTTTTTCAGCTTCTCTCAAGAGCGCGTGTTTCCTGCGTAAGTGAGGCGGGGCTATGTGGCTAAGCACTGGTAACCAGTGAGTCGGCGTAGATTTTATTGTACCGGAAACACACCTCATTGCGTCGTTCAGTCTCGTGTCCACTTTGGCTACGTGCGTGCTTTCACACCATACAGGCGCGCAGTATTCTGCTGCAGAGTATACGAGGCTGAGCGCTGTAGTTCGGAGCACATCGGCAGATGCACCCCATGAAGTGCCACTGAGTTTGTGCAAGATATTATTGCGTGTAGCTAGTTTGAGGGACGTTTTTGTAATGTGCTCCTTGTACGTCAGAGATCTGTCCAAAGTGACACCGAGGTATTTTGGGCGAGGGTTATATTTGAGATTTGAGCCTTGAAGTTTAACAGTGGGTTGGTAGTTGGCATGTTTATTATGAAGATGGAAGCACGCAACCTCTGTTTTACTGGAACTTGGTATGAGCCTCCAAGATGTGAAGAAATTCGACATGGTTTTCAGGTCCGACGTCAGGACTTCCTCCGCTTCCTCAAATCTCCGACTTCGAGTTACCAGCGCGATATCATCAGCGTATATAAACTTTCTAGCTGTAGTATCGGGCAGGTCGTGAATATACAGGTTAAAAAGAAGAGGTGCGAGTACTGATCCCTGTGGCAAGCCGTTGTTGAGTTTCCTTCGCTTGCTTTTGGCATCTCCCAGATAAACCTCAAATTGTCGCTCACTTAGCATGTTCGCTACCAGGGCTGCTATCTCTTTACTTGGCACGACTGACAGGAATTTGAAGATGAGTCCATGTCGCCACACTGTGTCGTAGGCGGCTGTAAGATCGATGAAAACCGCAGTGGATTTAAGTTGTTTTTGGAACCCATCTTCTATGTGCATAGTAAGGGCCAGCACCTGATCGGCGCAGCTACGTCCTTGTCGAAAACCTGCCTGCTCTTGGGGAGTCGCGGCATCGATGAATGGAGTAACTCGTGTGAGCAGTAGCCGTTCCAGTAACTTATACGCGCAGCTCAGAAGAGCAATTGGGCGATAGTTTTCCGGAAGTTCTTCGCTTTTTCCAGGTTTCAACAATGCTATGACTTTGGATATTTTGAATTCAGTAGGTAGTTGATTTTTCCTTATTGTAAATTAAATACGCATCGGAAGCGATAGTTTTTATGCTCTAGTTCTATTCCCATATGTAGATAATTGATTTGAACAGGTTTAACTTATTTAGAAATTTGTAAGGCGCCATCTCGCTTCTTCCCTCGTTTTTTATCCCGTTCTGGTTTTTCAATTTTATATATATGATTAAAAAGTCGTCTCCATCGCTTATTATCATCGCCTCAGTAACATAAATTTATTGCTTAATCATCACATTCCGCGCGCACCTGCTTATCTACTCCGCTTCTTTTGTTCTCGTCAGTTGCATTTTAACTCGTTAGTGTTCACACATATTGGGTAATTGCATTTTTAATTTTACGTCTTAATCAAAATGGCTGACACGTTAAAGGAGTTGGTTAGGAAACGTGGCAGTTTAAAAACTAAATTAGCTTTGTTTAACACTTACATTAATGTGGCTAAAACGTGTGAAAAACTAAGTGAGTCACAAATAACGGAGTTGCAGTGTCGTTTAGATAAAATAGAATCGGTATACCCAGAGTTTGACGCTTTACAGATGGAGATTGAAGCATTAACTGAGAAACCCGACGAAGCATATACGGAGCGGGAGCAGTTTGAAAGCCAGTTCTTTGCATTGGTTTCGACTGCTCGACTTCTTTTGACTCCTACGGTGCAGTCGAGCGGCGGTCGGCTCGGGCCCCGGTCCACGGCTTCCACGTCGTGCGGCGCCGGCCGGCAGGACTTCGTTCGTCTGCCCAAGATTGACCTGCCTCACTTCGATGGGAACTATCAGCATTGGCTCGGCTTTAGAGATACGTATATTTTACTTATTCATAACAATCCCGCTATTAATGACAAAAGCAAATTTCACTATCTTCGTGCATCTTTAAAAAACAGTGCCGCCCTTGTGATTCAAAGTCTTGATTTTAGCAGTGATAACTTTCGACTGTATGAATCCATCACTGCTTCTGTCGCAAATGGCGTATTATGGCATAACAGAATCATCGCGCAAATGGTTTGAGTCATTCTTAACGGGTAGACGGCAATATGTAGAACTGCAACTAGTGCAAGGAGTAGTGGTGAAATCAGAAACCCGCCATCTGGAACGAGGAACACCACAGGGATCAGTCTTGAGTCCGTTGCTTTTCATACTATACACTGCGGACCTAGTGACGGAAATACAACACTGTGAAGTACATCTGTACGCAGACGACACACAGATCTACTATTCATTTAAACCACAAGATCTAACGGGGGCTCTTTTTAAAATAAACAGTGACCTCAGTAGAATAGCGGATTGGTCTTCTAAAAATAATCTAGTTTTGAAACCATCCAAGTCGCAGTATATAGTGATGGGCAGTAAGGTCCAGAGACAAAATATTATAAACCAGAGTCCTGAAGTGTGTATAGGATTGGAGCCTATACCGCAAGTGCCTTACGCTAAGAACCTAGGACTTATTATGGACGGTGAGCTAAGATATGAACAACATATTAATATAAAAATACTGCAAACTTAAACATAACACTCTTTTGCATAAACATGTTGACAAAGCGTCTTCTAACCATGACGTCCCGGTGCCAGATGTTCATTTTAGCGGCAACATTCAAACTAAAGTGTTTAGCCCTACTAAGACCCGGACTACTGTCCACAGCGTTGGTGCACGTGAGTGACGCGAATGGAGTGCTTCGTGAGGCGCGTCTACTCCTGGACAACGGGTCTGCTACCAACTTCGTGACGCAGGATCTGTGCGGGCAGCTTGGGTTAGCGACACGCAGCGTGGGAGCCACGATCACAGGTATCAATGAGCAGCTTTCACATTGTCCGGAGTCTTGTGATATTACAATTCATTCCCTCCATAGTAACTATACGACGACCGTAAACTGTTACGTTGCCAACGTAATAAACACATCTATGCCGCCTTGTCGCATAGATCTTACCAATATCCCTATTCTTTGCTAATCCCTAAACATAAAACTAAATCGTTCAAGGGGGGGTTCAAATATGCAACAACAAAAATATGGAATGACTTGCCACCACCCTTAAGAAGTCATATGCCAATGATAAAATTTAAAAAACTTGTAAAATTACACCTTCTCGAGTTACAAAAACAGAACCTTCCTCTGTCTTAGTAGGTTTTTGTGTTTTTATTTTTGTTTTTTTTTTTGTCTTTTGTTTTTTTAGTGTACCAAATATAGATAAATAATAATATATATTAATATAAAAAATAAAAAAAGTACTGGATATCTATGTATATGTATAGCATACACACAAGCACTCCTGTAACAGTCACACCTTTTAGGTACACACACACACATACACACACACACACACACACACACACACACACACACACACACACACACACACGCACACACGCACACGCACGCACGCATACACGCACACACATACACACACGCACACACAGTCGCGCCAAACGCCTTCGGACCAGAGGGATCAGGCTGAAAATCAGGGCTGGATAATACCACCAATCTAGTACAACCTGAGACTGGTGCCCATTGCCTATGTACCAAAAGAAAGGCTGTCCTGCACTTGTAAAAATAAACAAAAAGCATACCATATTTTAGTACCTAATTTGTACTATTTGGTACCTCCTTTAAAAAAAATTGTACCTCACGGTATTAAAAGTTATCACCAAAAAACACTACACCCGCCATTCTGACAGTCAGAATGGCGGGTGTATTTTATTACGCAATGATCCCGCGATTATTGATAAATTCTATAAAAGACAAATTTTAGTACCTTTTTAATACTTTCATATTCATTTATAAATTGAGCCACATTATTTGTGGTTTCCGAGTTTTACTCATTTTACACTTTACATTGCTATTACAATTTTACAGGCGCTTCGATTTTTCACCGTATCGATTTCGTTTTTAAGAAAAAACGCTACGCTACAACTATTGTTATTACGCCAGGATTTAGTACCTTTCACGTTTAATCTGTTAAGTTCAATTAACTATGAAAATTACCTCTTACAAATGGCCAGGCGCGATGTCAAAGAATTCTTTCTATGAAAAAATTCCGCGTACCGTGTACCTATACCTACTCTTAAGTATATCGTGATTACTGATTAATCAAATAAAACCCGCAAATTATGTCTGTTTGTCGGTATATTAGTGTGATAAATATACTTCTTTGTGGGATCCCGTTGATTTTGCTAAGAAGACATACGATTGAAATACATACCTTTTAGAAATACAAGCAATTATTTCATTTAACTATTACATGATGTTTTTTTCTATCGTCTTGGTACAGTTTTTCTTCTGACAAGGTCGCTGTGTCTGAGTATGAATATGGCACGGAAAGCGACCCCACAGGGAATATTACGCAAAACTCTGCGTAGAGGGCGTCACTAGCACCAACACAGGGCCTACCGCGAAACACGAAAATCAAAAGTTCGGTTTCTGCCTCTCTATCACTCTTGCATATTCGATCGATAGAGAGGCAGATAACGAAGTTTCGATTTTTGCGTTTCGCGGTTAAGCCACTTGTACACAAACCGCCTTGAGTATGAATGTCTAGCCTAGTTCGGACTACATAGTCGAGTGGCGAGTTGCGAGTATTACGTGTCTGAACACCAACAATTTAGTCGAGTAGATTAGTCAGTAAATTAGTCGAATGGATCCATTTTGTTCTATTTGTTCTGGCGAGTGAGCCTCCCCGTGGCCTCACTCCACCACTCTTACTAGTCTTCTCGACTAAATTTTTGGTGTTCAGACACGTTTAGTAACTAAAATACTCACTGTATGTATGTTGGTTTTTCGGGGATACTTAGGGGGGGGGGGGGGGGAATTTAAGGTCAATGAGGGCATTTCCGTCATAGTTTAAGTTCACTTTGGCCGGTCATAACTATGATGATATTAACTTTTTAATAAACCTTATCACTGTAATCAGTGGCGTAGCTAGCATGGGTGGCACCCGGGGCGGAAATTGTGGGTGTCACCCCAAAATTCAATCAAAATTGTAAAATATATTTAATATTTTACAATTATAAAATTACGTTTAATATTCCATAGCTCACAATTTACTCCATCGCTTTCATTTTAGATTCCATGAACTCTCAATAGTCCACACCCTGGCGGGTGTTGCCTCTGCGCGCCTTCTATGACACGGACAAGGACAGCATCCGCTCGGTGTAACCCACATTTCATTCATAAGTGTCATAAGGGCATCTACATGTTGGCTTGGGCTCCGCGCATGCCTCCCAAAGGTCCGAGTCATCATTGTCCCGTGAAAGATATACAAATAATTTACGTTAAAAAAAAACTTTTTTTGCCAAGTGCGCGATTTGAAAGAGATTCTGTAAAATCCCATTTCACTATGAATTTCAAATAGTCCAGAGTCACCCAATTAGAAACAGTGACATAGCTTCTCAATTACAGAAATAATCACATAATAAAAAAAAACCTTTCTGAATAAAAAAAACCTACGAGGCGCCAACATATTATTGTTACATACCAGGAACCCCGAGAGATTTTAACCATGCATTTCTGAGGCCAAAATAAGGAAAATATACTAAAAGAATTTACGTCAATTTCGCCAAAATAAAATTGTTTTTCGATTTTTTGTACATAAAATGTAAATGTATGTAAATTTGTAAAACTGTCACCCAAAAATAATTTTAACTTTTTTTTGTCAATTACAGAAATAATCACATAATTTAAAAAAAAACTTTCCAAAGTTGCGAAACTTTCCACATGATATATTCTCGTCGTTTTTCGATTTTTTTGTACATAAAATGTAAATGCTATAATTTGTAAAACTGTCACCCAAAAATAATTTTAACTTTTTTTTGTCAATTATAGAAATAATCACATATGTAATAAAAAAAAACTTTCCAAAGTTGCGAAACTTTCCACATGAGAATTTTTTGGTAACTTTTGAGAATGTTCTCGAGAACGAGAATTTATTTATTTATCGTAGTTTATACCATGAATATTCACGATAGTTTAGGTGTAGTATCCTTACCCCCAGAAAATTCCGACTTTTGGTCTACCGCTTCCGGTCAGAAAAATGTATGACGGCCCGGCCAAACGGTCAGACCTAGGTGGGGGGTGCTCGACCAAATGTCATAGAGGGACCCTGGCAGTTTTTGACGCCGCCATGTTTTTTTCAATATGGCCGACTTTTTTTTTAATTTTTTCAAGTTTGTCCTAGCGCGCTGAAATTTTGGTCACGGAATCTCGGAGTCCTCTAAATACCCATGAAAAATTTTTTTTTGGAAAAATGCTACAATTGCGGGAAAACTGGCCACTTTTATTTTGTATGGCAACTTTTAATCGGTGCGTGATAGATCGACCAAATGTCATAGAGGGCCCCGAGACAAAACAACCTGCATTAAAAAATGGCCGACTTTTTTTTATTTTTTCAAGTTGGTCCGAGCGCGCTGAGGTTTGGCATGGCGGGAGATAGAGGCCTCTAGATTCCTATGACAAAAATTTTTTTTTGAAAAAATCCAAGATGGCGGAACAATAATTTCCATGTTGCAGGAATGTTCTGAGAACATTCTCGAGAACGTTTCCGCTTTTTGGGAATGTTCTGCAATTTGTACATTGCTATGCTGGTGGTACTGGACTATGAAGCTAGGCGAATTCCAAAACAGTTTATAGGACATTTTAGTCTTTAAATATGATCAGGAATATTCTGTTAAAATCTCTCGGGTTCCTCATGCGGGCATGTTGTAGGTATATTATTTCCTTAATGGCGGTTGTGCAATCTGCCACAGTTTTACGATTTTTTATAGATGGCACTACTGATGTTCACGGTCGGGTGTCGCCCATTTGGGCCCCCGCCGCCTCCCCCCCCCCCCCCCCCTAGCTACGCCACTGACTGTAATAGATTAAGCATTTATTTAACCTATGAGATATAGACGACCAGTCTGGCCTAGTTGGTAGTGACCCTGCCTGCGAAGCCGATGGTCCTGGGTTCGAATCCCAGTAAGGGCATTTATTTGTGTGATGAACACTAATATTTGTTCCTGAGTCATGGGTGTTTTCTATGTATATAAGTATGTATTTATCTATATAAGCATGTATATCGTCGCTTAGCACCCATAGTACAAGCTTTGCTTAGTTTGGGGCTAGGTTGATCTGTGTAAGATGTCCCCAATATTAATTATTTATTTATATAAAGGTACTCATATTAAACTCCTAGTACTGCTGGTTATTTAAATATGTTTTTTTTTAAAGACATGTCAGTTGACGGATTTTCCCTAGGGTTTGGAGCATTTCTGTCAACCAACGATTTTTCTTGTATCGTGACGTATTACAAACATGTAGGTACTTACGTCAAGTGAACATAAATACCCCTATACCCTTAATCGAAACTAAACCTTAGTGAACTCAATTTAAGGTTAAATTTAGATTTTATTCCCAAATATATTCTTGGGGCAAATCCGTCCTATTTTTAAATTAAACCTTTAAAAAAAGTTTAAAAATAAAATCTACTTTTTAATTTTAAATAATACAGCACAGATATCTTAGATTAATGTACGAAAGCTACCACGAATTTATATGAGAAATTTGACAATTCAGTAAAAATCTCGCATCACTGCATGAGTATGACATGAGTTATACTTACCTAAGTAAGTCAAATCAAAAAAGGTTGGCAATATGTGAAATAGGGAAATTCCGGCACATGACGATTTTTCCCGTTTCGTAATTGACGGATTTGTCCGCTCGATAGTTTTGTAAACACAAATTTTAACCACCCATGGTTTCTCACCAAGAGATTATAATGTAAAATGGATAAAAAGACCGATAAACATGCATATCGAACAATAATAAACATACTAAGGGCTGATTTAGACTGCGCGCGAACTCGTATGCATTTTAGTTACATTGCGGACTGTTGGTTACGTCCAATTCAACCGACCGATCAAAAACCGCAGTGTAATGAAACTCGCATGCGAGTTCTCGCATCGTCTAAAATTCTAAATAAGCCATTATTAAGGCCTAACTTACATCGTCTCATCCCAACTTCACAAAACAGAGCAGCACACTTAGCTCGATATCAAGTTCGGAGCGCACCTGAACTTTAATAGCGTTATTTTTTTTCATTTACTGGCGACTGAGCGCTGTTTCTGACTACTGTTGTGGTCAGTTTTTGACTACTGGTATTAAATATGCTCTCTGCTTTAGCGATCGAGTCAGCAAGTGTATACTGTTGTTAGAATAGTCGCAAATGTTGTTGGACGGATTTACTCCTCTGACGGATTTGGCCACATTGACCTTAATAGTTTTGTTTTTCACATTTTTCCTTCAAATATAAATTTATTTTTCAGTGTGAAAAAGAAATGTTTTGTAATGTTCAATTCGAGCGCTTTCAAATGATATCCTACTCGACCTAGTAACTATAGACTCGTAAATTTTTCCATAATTATCAAAAATTTATAAACAAATAATCATTCCAAATTTTAAATCGATAGCTTCCGTAGTTCTATATATATTTAGCGATGTGACATACGGACGGACAGACGGACAGAGTCGCACCATGAGGGTTCCTTTTGTACTTTTTTGGTACGCAACCCTAAAAAGGACATCAACGGGACGAGAAGTCATATACCGACAAACAGACATAATTTGCGGGTTTTATTTCATTAATCACCATATACTTAGAAGTAGGTATTAGGTACACAATTACAAGCACAATGAAGAGCAGAATTTTTTCATATGAAGAATTCTATGACATGGCGCCTGGCCATTTGTAAGACGTAATTTTCATAGTTAATTGAACTTAACAGATTAATCGTGAAAAGGTAACAAATTAAACGTAAAAGGTACTAAATCCTGGCGTAATAACAATAGTTGTAGCGTAGCGTTTTTTCTTAAAAACGAAATCGATACGGTGGAAAATTACAGCGCCTGCAAAATTGTAATAGCAATGTAAAGTGTAAAATGAGTAAAACTCGGAAACCACAAATAAAATGGCTCAATTTATAATTGAATATGAAAGTACTAAAAAGGTACTAAAATTTGGCTTTTATAGAATTTATCAATAATCGCGGGATCATCGCGTAATAAAATACACCCGCCATTCTGACTCTCAGAATGGCGGGTGTAATGTTTAATGGTAATAACTTTTAATACCGTGAGGTACTAATTTTTTTAAAGGAGGTACCAAATAGTACAAATTAGGTACTAAAATATGGTATGCTTTTTGTTTATTTTTATTTAGGTACACCCGCGATCCTGACTCTCACATTAATTAATAATTGTCTACTGTAAGCTATAATGTACTTATACTGTAAGATTTCGTTTTTTTGGCAATAAACATTTATTTATTTTATTTATTTATAACTATCATAAAGCGTGGCAGTTAGTTTCTGAGCGGTATTATAACCCGCGCCTTTTAATTAACAATCATATCCAGGCCCTGTTTAACCTTGAACCGATGCAACACGAATCGAGCTCTTTATTACGTAACATGGTGGACGTAACTAACAAAAATTTGCGTGCGCTTGGCACCTTAGGGGAGCCCACCGACCATTGGGACACCTTAGTTATCTATATAATGTCTAAGAAGTTAGATCTAGTAACTAAGCGTGAGTGGGAAGAGCACAGGAACCTTTTAACAGGCTCGCCGACGTTGCAGCAATATATTACATTTTTAAATAACAGGGCTGACTTACTCGAATCTCTTGGCAATAATAACATCAATAATAGCGGTTACAAGACATCGAAACAAATCTTAATTGCATTCACATAATATCGAGCCACAAAAAACACATAATTATCTTACAGCTACTAAAAAGAATGCTTATCGCAAACCTATTGTTTGCCCTTAATTTAAGAAAGATAATTTCTTATTTAACTGTGAATCCTTTCGTAAATTAGACATCGATAATAGAGTAAAAAATGTGAATAATTACTCAGTATGTAAGAACTGTCTTAGGCCGGGACACTTAGAAAAACAATGTATATTATCTCATTGCAAATACTGCAAACTTAAACATAACACTCTTTTGCATAAACATGTTGACAAAGCGTCTTCTAACCATGACGTCCCGGTGCCAGATGTTCATTCAAACTAAAGTGTTTAGCCCTACTAAGACCCGGACTACTGTTCACAGCGTTGGTGCACGTGAGTGACGCGAATGGAGTGCTTCGTGAGGCGCGTCTACTCCTGGACAACGGGTCTGCTACCAACTTCGTGACGCAGGATCTGTGCGGGCAGCTTGGGTTAGCGACACGCAGCGTGGGAGCCACGATCACAGGTATCAATGAGCAGCTTTCACATTGTCCGGAGTCTTGTGATATTACAATTCATTCCCTCCATAGTAACTATACGACGACCGTAAACTGTTACGTTGCCAACGTAATAAACACATCTATGCCGCCTTGTCGCATAGATCTTACCAATATCCCTATTCCTGCCGACATCACATTGGCAGACCCATCATTTTATGAGCCTTCCGCTATTGATATTTTAGTCGGTGCGGAAATATTTTGGGACGTCTTAGGTACTGCACGTATTAAGTTAGGTAAAAATAAACCTCAATTACGCGAATCATCGTTAGGTTGTCTCGTGTGTGGCTCCATACCTGCCTACAACAAAAACACAAACGAATCTTATTTTTGTTCGTTCATCACACATAATGATGACACTAATCTCACTCGTTTTTGGGAATTAGACTCGGTGTCTTCTACACATTGCATGTCTTATGAAGAGCAAGCGTGCGAAAAAAGTTTTTTAGAAAATACCATTCGCGATCAAGATGGCCGCTTCGTTGTGACGATACCTTTAAAAGAGTCACCGGAAGTACTTGGCGACTCACAAATGGCCAAGCCGCCAAGCGCCGTTTCTTGGCATTGGAGAAACGGCTTGCACGCGATCCTGCCTTCAAAACCTTATATTTTGATTTTATTCGCGAGTATATCGACTTAGACCATATGAGCGAAAATCAATCATCATCATCATCATCTGCGCCATCAGAAAAGGCATTTTTCTTTCCTCATCATGGGATTTTGCGCTCTAGCACAACTACGCGTTTAAGAGTCGTTTATGACGGTTCGGCCTCCACGACTAGTGGCAAGTCCTTCAATGACATCCAAATGGTTGGCCCGACTGTTCAGGATGACCTTCTATCAATCTTATTACGCCTCAGACAACATAAGTATGTTGTCTCAAGTGACGTTGAGAAAATGTATCGAGCCATATTAGTACAGCCTTCTCAACGCTCGTTACAACAGATCACATTTAGGTTCGATCCTTCTGATCCCTTAAAAACCTACAAATTGAACACCGTCACATACGGGACTGATGCGTGCGCACCTTACCTTGCAACCAAATGTCTTGTTTCTCTTGCCGATGAATGCCAGGACGCCCGAGTTGAACGCGCGATACAGCACGACTTTTACGTAGACGATTTTCTCAGTGTCAGTGACTCCGTAGAATTATCGGTTGAGATACTTGAGATTAGTAAGGGTGTAGTCACAACGTTACAATCTGCGAAGTTTAACTTGCGTAAATGGCAATCAAATTATCCTGATCTGTTACAATCAATTCTTGAACACAAAGAGGATAACAGCAAAGCCCTCAACCTTGATAGCACGTCGCCTTGTAAAACCTTAGGTCTGTACTGGCATACAGGAACAAACAAACTTCTGTTTTCCATCGACATCAAAATTCCAAATAAAATCACAAAAAGAAATATCTTGTCTGTCATAAGTCAAGTGTTTGACCCACTAGGTCTCGTCGGGCCGTGTATAGTGGAAGCTAAAATCATATTGCAGCGTCTTTGGCTGTTAAAGTGCGAATGGGACTCTGAGCTCCCATTAGACGTAAAAAATGAATTTCTGTCTTTTGCATCGTCACTTACTAATTTAAATAAACTTAAAATTGATCGCTGGGTATTCAGTGACCATCACTGACTGATCATAGTTACTTTTGGTCTGACTCTATGATCGTGCTGGGCTGGCTCGCAGGGCCATCTAATCGACTTAAACCGTTCGTTCGCAACCGTGTGAATGCAATTCAAGAGAGTACATGCGAACAAACATGGAGTGTACCCTCAAAGCTGAACCCGGCAGATCTAGTGTCACGAGGAATGAAGGCTGATGACCTAAGCATGTCCACATTATGGTGGACCGGTCCAGACTTTTTGCATCATTCCATCATTCAATTTCCTACAACGCCTAATAGAAACGCAGATAATCTGCCAGAAGTGTCATTTCACACAAACTTACAAACAAACATAAACGAAAATAACAATCTTATAACTAAACTTATCACTAACAATTCAAAACTTACAAAACTAATACGAATCGTAGCATATATTTACAGATTTATACATAATTGCAAAAATAAAAATAATAAAACTACATCAAATTTAACGGTGTACTTTCGTTTGGGCCAAATACCTATCGCCAAATTTCACTTCCCAAGAAACTTATCGCAATAGTTTCATTTCTCAAAGGAACCTTTAGCAAAGTTACACTTCGCATATAATTTATTTGGTCAAATTATCATTTGGCAAGATTTTACTTTGTCAAATGTTATTAGGACAAAAACTTATTTAGCAAACGTTTTGGTTGGACTGGAGCAAAGGGGGGGCTGGGACTTAGATTTTTTTTGACAAAGTGGTGTCACTATGACACTATTTTTAAATGATTGTAATGTGTAGATCACGTCAAAATAAGCATCTTTTATTGAAAAATATTTTCTCAAAAATAAAAAATGGCCGAGTTAGACGCCTCCAAAGATTGATGTTTTAAAGGGAGCTGGGACTTGGAAAATTTTCATCGAGAGTTGACATATATTTTAAATGATTGTAACGTATAGAACACGTCAAAATAGGATACTTTTACTTGGAAAACTTTTTTCTAAAATTGAAAATGGCGGAGATAGAGCGTTTAACATAATACTCTTTAAAGGCAGGTCGGTGTAGGTACGACGACGAGCGAAGCGAGGAGGAGTGTTAGGTAGAACTGCGACCTTACAGTGCGCGAGCCGAGCGAGCGAAGCGAGCGTGCCGCGACAGCGGCCGGCAAAGCGCCAGAACTGACTTTTTTATAATAAAGTCCCAGCTCCCTTTATGCAAGTAAGTTATGCTTAATGATATAATGATACATTTGACTAAATAATACTTGGTAAAATGAAACTTGTCCAAGTAATTATTTGCTAAGCAATAACTTGCCAAAAAAGACTATTGCTAACTGAAAAATTGCGATAAGTTGTTTTGCCAAACATTTTTTTGGGAAATGATAATTTGGGAAACATAGTTTGGGATGTGATACTTTGGGAAACGTTTTTGGCCCATTCGTTAGTAAACCTAATTTAACACATACAGAAATAAAATCAAGTAAAACTAAACTTCTACAACTCGCACAGCAGGAATCATTTCCTGAAGAGTACAAACTCTTATCTTTGGGCAAGCCCTTGCAGCCGAAAAGTAGGCTACTTTCGTTAACGCCCTTCTTAGACGATCAGAAATTATTTAATACGTGTCGGTGGTCGTCTTAATAATGCTCACTATAGTTACGACATTAAGCACCCAATCTTATTGTGCAGCAGACATCACCTTACCAAACTGCTCTTTGATATGCAACATATGGCATTATTGCACGCCCCGCCTCAGCTCTTACTAGCAAGCATTCGGCAAACATATTATCCGCTCGGTGGAAGAAACCTGGCGCGCCACTTAGTTCATAAATGCGTTCACTGCATCAGGTTCAAGGCTAGGCCTCTTCAAATGTCTAAAGGCAACTTGCCTACCGATAGAACACAATTAGAATATCCCTTTTTACATACGGGAATGGATTTTGCCGGACCAGTGCTGATAGCTGTCCGAAAGGGTAGGGGTAGCAAAACAATTAAATCATATATTTTAGTTTTTGTCTGTCTTTCAGTCAAGGCTCTTCACTTGGAACTTGTCACAAGTCTAACGACAGAGTCGTTCCTTGCTGCTCTACGCCGCTTCGTGAGTCGTCGGGGAAAGCCTCAAACTCTGTATTGCGACAATGGGACTTCGTTTGTCGGGGCATCAAACGAGCTCAGTAATTTCTTAAAAAATAATCATGATAAGCTGCAGTCAGGTATGGCAGAAAATCTTATTAACTTTAAATTTAGCCCGGTTTACTCACCACACTTCGGCGGACTTTGGGAAGCCGCAGTAAAATCAACCAAATATCACCTCAAACGCATTCTATCTCTTACACACTTAACGTATGAAGAATGAAATTGTTGCCTGATTCAGATACAAGCTATTTTAAATTCTAGGCCCCTAACCAGGGGGGGGGGGAGATAAGGGTATCTTCTGATCCATCTGATATCTGATCTGACCTACCTATCGCCCTCTCATTTCCTTATTGGACGTTCTCTTCTGTCAGTCTCACAAGAACCTCTGACTGAAGAAAACATCTCGCGGCTTGAACAGTTCCAGAGAGTTGAAAAACTCAAGCAGCATTTTTGGAGCCGCTTTTCTAATGAGTATGTTACTCTCCTCCAGCAGAAGACCAGGTGGCACACCTCAACGGACCAGCTGCAAGTTGGGACTATGGACTTAGTCAAGGACCGCGCACTTCCTCCTCTCCTGTGGCTGCTGGGACGCGTCACGAAGCTGTACCCGGACACGGACAACGTTACCAGAGTCGCCGACATACGCAGGAAGAAAGGAGTCATCCGTAGAGCGTATAACAACTTGTGCCCCCTCCCTATTACTTAGTTTAATTCCATAACTTCCATTTTTTTTATTGTCTTTTTTTTGTTGAGTCTCTCAACGCCCGGGAGTATGTTGCAAACGCAACTCTTTATTTGTATAAAATCCTAATGCAGTAGCTAAACGCAGCCGTCGGGCTCGGCTAGTATTTGGAAGTTTTTTCTAAAGCACCAATAGGAGCGCTCCACATACCCTGTATCGCGGCCAATTAGAGGCACCTAAATCTAAACCACCATTTTTGTACTTTCAAATTAGCCAAATCACTCTTTCATCAGCTTCCATACAATCACCACACCACTTCTACATCTAACCGTTTAGTCAAGGAACACTTGTAAACCAGTAACTTTGGAGAGATTATAATAGTTTACTTCAAATCGAAGCTTTTTATTTGAGTCGTCGAGATCCTGACCTGCACGGCGGCTACATGTCCAAAAACCATGAAAAAAATCATGAAAATAGTGCTTAAAAACTCAACCAAATAAAATTAAAACAAACTTGATCAGTTAAGCCGTTTATGAGTTATCGCTAAAAGTCAGGGGCGTATTTTGAAATTTCGCGCCCCGGGCCAATACGTTTCGCCGCCCCAGAAGTCAAGGAAGAAAAACAAAATGCAATTCGCCAGGGGCGCCATACGGCCGATATACCGCCCCTGGCGGATTGGCGCCCCGGGCCATGGCCCGGATGGCCCTAGGGTAAATACGCCCCTGCTAAAAGTCTTCCCTTCTTATTTTAATTAAAAGCCTGGCAACCCTTATTTGTGACCAGATTTTCGCAGGCAACCCTATACCATTGTATTTGCAATAGAATTACCATCATTTTGATGTATAATTCAAGCGTCAGATAGATGAGTGCAATTATCGATATAAAATCACCTCTTTTTATATCGATAATTGCACTCATCTGTCTGACGCTTGAATTATACATCAAAATGATGGTAATTTTATTGCAAATACAATGAAACGGCAACCACATAATATTGACCGGAAAAAGATAAGCAACCTAGTTGATTTATGTTGTACAAGTTGTATACTTTCCATTGAAACTTATTTCGTTCGTCAGACAAATCGGTGAAATTTGCCGAAAAAAATTTTTTTTCGAAAATTTATTAATAGTAGCCTTGACCATATTTCTTTAGGCAACCCTATTTATTTATGTTATGTATACATGTTTACATATTTTCATAGTTTCATCCGTCAGACAGATTGGTGAAGCTCGACCATATATGTGGGATCTTAGACCATAAGTGTTTTTGTGTGAAATCAGTTATTGTGATTAATTTTTGAAATGTACTTATCATCGTTGAACGTAATATGTATACATATAATGCGCAATTAACAATATTATTCAAGTCAAAATTCGATAAGACATGTAAAACTTGTTATTCATTATTTTAAGTTATATATTTACGAAATACTTATCTTTTAGAAAGAGAGATAAATTAAATATTACAGCTTTTGATCTACGCTAGGACTGATATTTTGCCAGCAGTGTGTTTATTTATGCGTTCGTGACGTCATCAGATCACGTGACAGCTTGGAGCGTTTAGGCTCGAACTTTATTGGAGCGTTTAGGCTCGAACTTTAAACACTAGACTAATTAAGCTCTATTTATTATTTAAAATTTATGAATAAAAACTTTAAATAGGTACATATATTTTTTGTAATAATTACGTGTCTATCTTTACAATGAATACAGTCCTAAAAAATTGTCAACATCCCTATTGTACATTTATTTTCCTTAGTATGTAAATACCTAATCCTAATTGGACCTAAACACAAAACCATTATAGCCATTTATCGACCACTTCCACAAAAACGCATGAAGGTAACTCGGAAACTAAAAGTAGTGAAATGGTTACCACCCACAGACAAGACATCCTCCAGACTGAGCATAGTAGCTCTACCCCCTCTGCCACGCATACGGTAGTTTTACTCCATTTTCGAGTCGAAAGAGTCTTTATGTGACGTCCGTGTCTTTGAATGGACCAATCACGGCACGGGACCTCGCTCACCTCGTCCCCCGCACCCCCGTATTTTTGGCAGCATCGGATTCATGAAATAATTGCTCTAAACTCCGTCTAGAGGATTCCTAGTCTATGTTACCACCATACCTAAACACTCCCACATATTTGAATACCGTATGTTTAAAAATGATTCAATTTGATTAACTTAATAGCTTTTTAAAATTTATGTTTACAAAATTTATCAATCGTGACCGAATTCCGGATTGGTTAGATGGGTGTATGCCTTTGCTGCCCAACTTGTTCTAAAATGAAAATATGACGGACGACTGTCTGAAATGTCACCGTAATTAAGAATTATTTTGCTTTTCTTCGTAAGTATGTTGAAAAACATTGTGTGTATAACATATTTGCATATTTATACTGTGATTACCCATTTTATGAAACGTCCACTAAACTAGCATAGGTCCGACGCTGACAGTGGTCACGGGTGTACAGTACACCCGTGACCAGTAACTGGCGTGAGGAATGGGCGCAAGGTATTGCCGCGTAGGGTGTAATATATGTAGTAGGCAAAAGTTGAAATCATAAAATTATGAATGAAAAAACCGGGCAAGTGCGAGTCGGACTCGCACACGAAGGGTTCCGTACCATTATCTATAAAAACGGTCACCCATCCAAGTACTGACCCCGCCCGACGTTGCTTAATTTCGGTCAAAAATCACGTTTGTTGTATAGGAGCCCCACTTAAATCTTTATCTTTTTCTGTTTTTAGTATTTGTTGTTATAGCGGCAACAGAAATACATCATCTGTGAAAATTTCAGCTGCCTAGCTATCACAGATCACGAGATACAGCCTGGTGACAGACGGACGGACGGACGGACGGACAGCGGAGTCTTAGTAATAGGGTCCCGTTTTACCCTTTGGGTACGGAACCCTAAAAATTAACGTATCGATAAAAGGACAAGCAATAACGAAAATTTACTTAAAAGCTAACGAATGAAGTAAGTTTCATATACATTTTCGTCCTAGTACTTCTAAAATAAGAATATAAAGACAGCTTTAAGCATGTTTTCAACTTAAGATTCTATCGAGAAAATAATGAGCCGTCGTGTTTCTGACAAGCAATAACGTAGTTCAAGGACTAAAGTTATATATATGTACTAGAAAATAATGCATGAAATCCTTGTAAAAGTCTGTAAATATGGTTACAAAAAAGCGCATTTTACTACACACCGCGCCTTAGCGAAAAAGTTTGAATAACCTTTTTTATAGGAAATTTTATGTAAATTATTCATGATATAAAACGTTTTTTGCTATTGGCCATCGTTTACGAGTTATTTACGAAAATTACGAATGACTAAAAAAGGGACCTTAGACTTTGTTTTCTCCCTTCAATATCTTTTTTAATATTGATCCTAGCGAAAAAAAGTAGCACTTATTTTATAAGAAATTTGAAATGGATTATTTACGTGACAGATTTTTTTTTGCTGTAGGCTACCGTTTACGAGTTATTTACGAAAAACAAAAAAAAACGATTGTAGAACAACTTAGGTAAGTATATGTAACTTTCCCACCTTAATATATTTTGAAATATATTGATCCTAGCGAAAAAGTGTACTGAATCTTTTTTGTAAAACATTTTATGTACATGACTTATGTAACAGAAAATTTTGTGCTACGGGCCACTGTTTACGAGTTATTTACGACAAACTATAAAAAGGGATCTTAACCCACCTACCCGTCATCTTCACCCCTACCCCCGGGTAATTTTAGTATATTGTTTAATACACCATTCCCTATAACTATGCCAAAAATTGCTTATACCCGCATTATTTCCCCTGTAATTCCTTCGTTTGGTGGCCTAATAATAGTTACGTCAGGAAAGGCTTTCCAAGCTTCAAACGAACTTCTCTTTCCTTTACCATTGAACGAAGATACCGTATCACATCCTGTGAATGCGTGAAAGAGGGGTAATACTCTTTCTCTCTGTGGCCCTGTAAATAAAAAAAAAGTATAAAACATCCGTTTTTTTCTTAATTAAGGGCCGGCACACATACCCACGATACGGCGTCGTATCGTGGGACGACGCGACATCGTCTCACGTTGCGACGTCGTGTAACGTTACGACGTCGTATCGCGCCACGATACGACGTCGTGTCGCGGCACAATACGACGTCGTGTCTGGGCATTTTACGACGTCGTGTCACGTTGCGGCGCCGTAACGTGGGAATCTACGATGTAAATTGATTGATTCACGACACGATATCGTATCGTAGTATTAGTCGACCACAATCAGACTACTATTCGAAAGTACCGTTAGCACAACAAGTTAATAATTATACTCATATGTCATATGCCTTCATACTACAAGTCCAGGCACTTTTTTTTAATAATGACGTGACCATTGGGCTCGCAAGACAGCTCGCAAAGGCTCTAGTAGATAATGGCAATGACGGTAAACAGTCACTACATGCATATATATTAGCGCTATTCTTAATCTTTTTAGGGTTTCGTATCAAAAAGGTGGTTCCGTACAAAAAAACCTTACGACTCTGTCCGTCCGTCTATCTGTCGCGTCTTTCATTACATATGAATAGCCATATCTGTCAATAAAATATGAATCATGGAAAATTATTGATTAAGAATAAAACCGTTTTATATAAGTAATTCAATATTTGTGTAATAGACAACTGTATTTTATAAAGCTTTAAATCTTCTTCATACAGAAGTAAGTACCTACCTATTTTCATTTATCTGTACACTCTACCATTAAGGGCCTCTTACACAATCCCACTAACTCGGGGTTAAGCAGTTAAACCGTTAACCCAGTGTCATATTATACTGGTAACCATGGTAACATTTACGGCATGTTACTACCATGACGTTGAAAATGTAAAAACTATCGCAGTTAATCAAGATATAAGGATTGTAACAGCCATGTTCTTGTTTTGCTGCTATTACCTCAAAGAAGTCGCAGAAAGTTTACTTACAGTTTACGTCGTAGGTTTTTACGACACGACGTCGCAACGTTATACGACGTCGTATAGTGCCCACGATACGACGTCGTAGATTTCTACGACACGACGTCGCAACGTTACACGACGTCACAACGTGAGACGACGTCGCGTCGTCCCACGATACGACGCCGTATCGTGGGTATGTGTGCCGGCCCTAAGGTATATATTCACCTTTCGTGTGTTTAAAACAGTACCAAAACCCTACTTCACGCACGATCATGCATTGAGATCACTCTGACCCACTCTTAATATTATTTTTTATCTCCCATTTATCAACAGATTTGTATAATAAACTATATATATATATTTTAAACTTAATAAGTGTAGCTTTACGACTATATTTATTATATTCAGATTTCTGCTACACTTTTTTTTTAATTGGTAATTACCTATAAAAAAAAACAACGGGTTGCACCCCGGGAGTGCTAGTGCACAATGTCTGCAGCACTATGTATAATTGACCCATCCTCCTTTCTATTGAAAAATTTTAGTTTGGAAATTGCTGGCCAGTGAGCTTAAATTTGTAGCGTTAATTGTTTAAAATTGGAATAGAAATTGTAAAGTTACCTTGCAGACCTCGCATTTAAATATATTTGGTCATGATATTTTGAGTTTTATTCACCAGTACTAGAGTTCACTTTTATTAGCGATTTCATCAAGATGTAGCTTTATTGAATTATATTGGAGTGATATAAAGTTAGAATGTAACTGTGAGATCCTCGTATTTCAGCCCGTACAAGATTAGAACATTGAGCTTTATTGCTTAATATAAAAGTCCAGTTTTAAATAATTGACCTGATTATGATACGTTATGACTAAAGTTCTTTGATGAATAACATTGTCCGTCACACATGACGTCATCGCGTTACGCGTTACGAGTTACGCTGTCTCGAGTTTATCATTTTATCTCCACCTCAAAAAGTGCTTAGCGCCGCTAAAGAACACTGATTTAAACTTTCACGATTATTAAACATTTTCAAAGTATACAACGGGACTTAATCGCGTATTTAAGTTTTAAGATTTACCTCCGACGTTTCGAGGACGGCGTTTTCTCCGTGGTCTCGGAGAAGACCACGACTAGGACTTAAATACGCGATTAAGTCCCGTTGTATACTTTGAAAATGCCGCTAAAGAAGTTTTCACTTCAAAAATCTAAAATCCATTTTTTAGCCTTTTCTACTTTTTTTTGTTAGTAAGTGCATTGTTTTTGTTAAAAATAGATTCCTAATCCTTAATTTATCCGAAAATGATATATCACATGCGCTAATAGGTATAGTTTTAGAGAAATGTTGCTCCAAGTGAAGCGCGGCAGCGTCGAACTTCCCCCCTCCCCCCCTAAATGAGAGGTAGCTCTCGATGGCTCCCGGTCTGTATCTGCTCAAGACCAGCTAAGAATCAACTGTGCCAAGTTTCAGCGCATAGTCACAAAGTGCAAGGTTCCCATACAACGGCGTGTACTATCAAACCAGCTATGAGAGCCAAGTTCAATATTAAAAATATAATGTGTCGTGGTTGACTCGCCGACAAAAGAATTGAGATCTATATGGGTGCCAAGTTCTGTGCTGTGTAGAATATCCTGAAAATATAAAGGATTTGTCAGGCTAGTTTTTAACTTTTTACCAACAAACCAAATTTTAGAAAATTAACGTAGACAAATACAGGGTCATTACTGACCCGTTAGCAATATTTGAATATACCTACCATTACATGTAGGTCAGCAGTAGGTACAACACATTTTTGAAAAAGTTCACAGATTTCGTGCCTCTCACGACCTTCGGGTACATTGAAAATGAATTAAAACATATCAGTTTTTCACATAGCTCGCTATTTGGTCTCGGTCGCTCGCTGACCTCGGGGCTACCCCGCGAGTCTTCGACCCCAGCGGTAAAGCTGTTGGATCTGAGCTCCGGCGCTGCGGAAGAGCACCCCTTCCGTCCTCGCGTAACAAATCACGTTCACTATTCTCGGCTCCGTAGCTTCGGCTTGCTGGTCGCCTTCGGCCTAGGGGTAGGACAGACAAGACCACGTGGATAGTGTGGTGCTCTGATTCGATTTTACATTTGACATTTTGGGTACCTTGAGATTTTGGTAACCATTTATTTATTTTATTTAAACTTTATTGCACAAACACAGGAAAAATGTACAAATGGCGGACTTAATGCCTAAAGGGTCAAACAGAGACAAATGTTGGTGCAGGAGGTATATAATTTATAAAGAAAAATGTAACCGAGAAGTCAAATATTATATATAAACATAATAAGATAAACGTACAAAATTATGATAAAATACTAATACTTATATGATATACAAATGTACTACAATGTACTACAAAATTAAAGACGAAGTCTGAAGCCATACATTGATATCAATAAAATCAAAAGTGGACCAAATATGTGGAAATTATGCATCAAAATGTAGGTATTTGCCAGTACAAATGCATTAAAGTTAAAAAAATCCAAATTGGTCACTTTCAGGATAATCCGCGTAAGCTTCTAGTATGTTATTAACAATATGACCTGGGTTCTAAAACTGCCGGGAGACCATCTCTATTGTCCCCCAGGAATACACCTATAATGAGTGTATAGAAACATATAGTGTAGTCTCATGTTAAAATATGTACTTATCACGATCTGATAATTCACGGAAGCTTGTATTAATGGTTATTTTTATTTATAATTTTAATAGTTCCAAGCAAAAGTAACATTAATTGTTAGTTTATGAAAAAAAATATTTAATTCCATTAAACGTTAATGCAGATTGACAATCAATATAATTAAACGTCTCAAAATTCAATTCTAACTCATTTTAATTATATTGATGCGTAATGCAATTGTTTAATTGCGGAATTAATGGTTAATGCAATTGATTAATTGTTAATTAGAATTGGCTGCTATTTAACTGATCACCAGATTTAGTAAAATTTAATACCAAAAAAATCTATTTTACCACCCTAAAATAATGAATGATCACCAAAATTATAACACTATTTTAATGTGATATGATTACCAATTTTATTACATTTTACTATCCTTTTAAAGGAAATGACGCCAAACTAATCATTATTAACCCAAAAATAGTAAATGATTACCAAATTTCAAATCCCATTTTAATGTGAAATGATAACCAAATTTTTACATCTTGCTATCCTATTAAAGAAAATGACACTAAAATAATCATTGTAAACCCAAAAATAGTAAATGACCACCAAAATTAGAACTCCATTTTAATGTAAAATTATAACCAAATTTTTAAATCTTGATATCATATTAAAGCAAATGACTCCAAAATAATCATTCTAAACCCAAAAATAGTAAATGACCACCAAAATTGTAACCACATTTTAATTAAAAATGTGCAAATATTTAATATAATTATCGTTATCCTATTAAATTAATTAATCCACTTCGTCACCTTTTTCTAGTAGCATTTTATTTCCGTAACAGTCGCAGTTCTAAACTAACCTAACCCACTTTTCTAGTAGCATTTCGTTTCTGTAAGGGTCGCAGTTCAAACCTAACCTAACCTAACCCACTTTTCTAGTAGCATTTCTTTTCTGCAAGGTTTGCAGTTCAAACCTAACCTAACCCACTTTTCTAGTACCATTTCGTTTCAGTATGGGTCGCAGTTCAAACCTAACCTAACCCACTTTTCTAGTAGCATTTTTTTTCTGTAAGGGTCGCAGTTCAAACCTAACCTAAGCCACTTTTCTAGTAGCATTTCTTTTCTGTAAGGGTCGCAGTTCAAACCTAACCTAACCCACTTTTCTAGTAGCATTTCTTTTCTGTAAGGGTCGCAGTTCAAACCAAACCTATCCCACTTTTCTAGTAGCATTTCTTTTCTGTAAAGGTCGCAGTTCAAACCTAACCCACTTTTCTAGTAGCATTTCTTTTCTGTAAGGGTCGTAGTTCAAACCTAACCTAACCCATTTTTCTAGTAGCATTTGGTTTCTGTAAGGGTCGCAGTTCAAACCTAACCTAACCCACTTTTCTGATAGCAGTTTGG
This sequence comes from Cydia splendana, assembly GCF_910591565.1. Taxonomy (NCBI): domain Eukaryota; kingdom Metazoa; phylum Arthropoda; class Insecta; order Lepidoptera; family Tortricidae; genus Cydia; species Cydia splendana. The sequence continues at coordinate 25,536,410 of NC_085962.1, read as the reverse complement.
TCCTGTATGGGGCGCAGTTAAAACCTAACCTAACCCACTTTTCAAGTAGCATTTCGTTTCTAGAAAAATGATTATTTTGGAGTCATTTGCTTTAATAGGATAGCAAACCTAACCCACTTTTCTAGTAGCATTTCGTTTCTGTATGGGTAACAGTTGAAACTTAACCTAGCCCACTTTTTTAGTAGCATTTCGGTTCTGTGAGGATCGCAGTTCTAACCTAACCTAACCCACTTTTATAGTAGCATTTCGTTTCTGTAAAGGTCGCAGTTCAAACCTAACCTAACCTACTTTTCTAGTACCATTTCGTTTCTCTATGGGTCGCAGTGCTAACCTAACCCACTTAACTGATAGCAGTTTGACTTACTTGTCTAGTAGCATAACGAAATGCTACTAGAAAAGTAGATTAGGTAAGGTAGGTATGCGGTGCGGGGTACGGGAGGTTGAGCGGGAGGTAGGGTGTTTCATTTTTCCGAATTTTCGATTTTCATCTGACTTTGCTCGAATTCTTGTTCTAACTGATAAAAAAATATTATACGTTAAATAAAATTAAAATCGGTCAACATTTAGAGGTTGCACAACATCAACAAAAATTTTTCAAATAACCAACGACTCTACATCGGAGGGTAGAAAATGGTTTAAGCGGCTACCATCAAAGCGGAGAGTGGTGTGATACTGAACCTTCTACATATAAATAATTTTTAAAATTAGTAGTAAACTTGGATTTTGGTTACTCGATAAATGTTCTAATTAAGATTTTTCAGTTTTTCCACCTGTTTTCAAAGGAAAAGTGCTTTTATCGTGTTTTGGACGCAAAATTCAGTTTTCTCATTCTATTTTAGTATCAGTTCATTATATTTTGTCATTTTAGAACATAGTTCATTTTCACGCAATGTGCAACTCTCATTCTCACTCTACCTTTTCAACTTGTGCAACCTCTAAACGTTATTCGATTCTTTTGAAAATTGAAATAGATAGTTTTTAGTGTGGGGAGACTCCATTGGTGAGCAAAGTCAGGAAAAATATTACAACTTTTTTTTCTCCATACAAAAGTGAATCACCCTAGCGGGAGGGGCTAGTAATTTTGGCATCAGTTTACTTTATTTGGTAATATGTATACATTTTTTGGTAGGTAATCATAGTTGTTTATTTAGGTGAAAATATCGCATTAATTTGGTCTTCAATATTTGGTGATCATTAATGATTTTTGGTGATCATTCAATATATTTGGTATTTGAATACAATTTGAAGTGCAGTCGTAATTAAAATGGTGGTACTTTTGTATTTTTAGGCCTTATTTTTTTGGTGTTCAGTAATTTTTTTTGGTAAGCATGATTTTTTTATTTAGGGTACCAAAGTATTTTTTGGTGGTCATTATATTTGTAGCCATTAGAATTAACCATTACGGCCAACACTGAGCGCATTAAGGTAGAATTGTTGGCGCGCTTTAGTTTTTTTTCCACAGCTTCCACAGTTTTTATCAGAAATTTAAAATTTAAATTGTGATGTATACCTGAATAACTGGCTTTTTAAATATTATACGCACCATTTTATTGGCGATTTTAGTTTAGCTATAAAATTGATATACATCTACTTTTTCCATAAAAAGTGGTATTTCTTTGTTTCTAGCTCTTAAACCATATTTTTTTTTACAAACAATGTTTAGGTGAATTATAATAAATTTAATAACCTTTCATTACATGTACCACACATGTATGTGTGACTCATAGTACAGATATAATTTACATTTTACGAAATTCGGCAGTGATTATTTGTATGACGTCATTATTCGTCACTGGGGGACAATAGAGATGGTCTCCTGGCAGTTTTAGAACCCAGGTCATATTGTTAATAACATACTAGAAGCTTACGCGGATTATCCTGAAAGTGACCAATTTGGATTTTTTTAACTTTAATGCATTTGTACTGGCAAATAAAGCCTGACAACAGTTTATTTAACCCTGAGATAGTGTCGCTGCAAACAGCTTACGTATGGCAATAATGTGCGTACGTCATGTATAGTCGGGGTAGTGGGCATTGGCTTCATGTTTATACTCGTATAATGTCAAAACATTGCTTACAGAGAATTCGGTTCTTTCAATTTACCTATTCGGCAAAATCTGATTCTAAATATTCAATATTTATATATTCTTCGTTTTCTGACTCTGACAAAGTCTCATTTTCATCAGATGTTGTGTCGCTTTCAGGACCACCAACCTTGATTATAAAACGTTCAGTCTCCAATTCGATTATAGGATTTTTATCGTAGATCTACATGATGTATAATGTAAATGAAATATTAAAGTTTAAACCAAACAACTAACCAGTTCAATAAAACCGCACTATGAAATGTCAATACCGGTCATGTCAACAACCAACTTTAAAACATTGTTTATTGGAATGCTATGTAATCCTTCGTCTTTTTTAAGCTGTAAGTATTTGATTGCATTCACTACAATTTTTTTCGCATCTTTGGAAATTTTTTTGGCATTTTTTTAATAAAACCATTTATATTTGAATATATTCGTAGATATTTTCCGTTTGTTTACATCGGTGACATTCGATGACATCCAACGTTCGTTGTCAAAGAGTACTTCTTGCCAGTAAAAGAAATTAGTACCATTGAAAATCAGCAAAATGGCGAGGGTCAAATAAACTGTTGTCAGGCTTTACCTACATTTTGATGCATAATTTCCACATATTTGGTCCAATGTTGATTTTATTGATATCAATGTATGGCTTCAGACTTCGTCTTTAATTTTGTAGTACATTGCTTTAACGTCTGACTTTTGGTTTAGTTGTAAAACCCAAATAATCGAATATTTTTTACATAATTTTGATTTTTTTGTAAATGGCTCTTAAACTGCTGTATATTTTGGTACACAATGTATAAATGAAATATATTCAAATTCAAATTCAAAATATACTTTATTCATGTAGGCCTAGCAACAAGCTCTTATGAATCGTAATTAATCTTAATCTAACTATCAGAGCAATTTATTGATGTTAATATTATTCCATAATAACATTGGATTATTTTACAGTTCAAAAACACTAAGAATTTCACAAAAGGATCGTCAAACATGAAAAAATGTATAAAAAATACTAGTCTAAAATTTCTAGAATAAAATCTAAATGTCAAAAATAACGTAACAAAAGAAGTACATACATACATCGGAATATCCATTTCCTCATCAATAATCAACTACACCTAATAAATAAATAATCATTTCGAATAACAATTAATCCCACGTTGTATTATCATTCATGTAGTCTTGTGTGGTATAATAAGCTTTAGAAATGAGTTTACGCTTTACATAATTCTTAAATTTATTAATAGATAATTCAGTTATATGGTTTGGAAGTTTATTATAAAATCTTACACAATTACCCATGAATATTTTTTTTAATTTTATGGAGCCGACAAAGGGCACTGCGAGCTTATGTTTATTTCTAGTATTAATATTATGAATTTCACAATTTTTCCTAAATTTTACAATATTTTTATGTACATACAGAATATTCTCATAAATGTATTGACAGTGCACTGTCATTATGTCAATTTCCTTAAATTTATCTCTAAGTGAGTCTCTATGGTTCATTTTGTATATTGCTCGAATAGCCCTCTTCTGCAGAACAAAAATGGTATTTATCTCTGAAGCACCACCCCACAGTAAAATACCATATGCCATAATGCTATGGAAGTAACTAAAATATACTAATCGAGCTGTTTTCACATCAGTTAACTGACTGATTTTGCTCACTGCAAAAGCTGCAGAACTCAGTCTATTCGAAAGAGTAGCAATATGGGGACCCCACTGGAGTTTAGAATCTAAAATTATACCAAGAAAAACTGTACTATCAACTAATTCCAATTCCTCATCCTTCACAATGACACTTGTTTGCACATGCCTTACCTTACTACTAGTGACAAACTTAATACATTTAGTCTTTTTCTCATTTAACAATAAATTATTAACATTGAACCAATTTATTACTTTTGAAATAGCATTGTTTACATCATTGTAACAACATTGTAACTGCAAACAATACTATATCATGGTGGGTCTTAACAAGGAATGGCAAGTCATTTATGTAGATAAGGAACAGGAACGCCCCCATTATTGATCCCTGTGGTACACCCATAGAGACCAATGACCCAGGTGAGCGCTGTCCATTCACATCGACCCTTTGTATTCTACCATTTAAGTAGGACTTAAGTAAATTCAGTGCCGATCCTCTAACTCCATAATAATGAAGTTTCCTGATTAATGTTTCATGACAAACGCAGTCGAAGCCCTTAGACAAATCACAGAAGACACCTAAAGCATCTCGTGACTCCTCCCAGGCATCGAAAATATGCTTAATTAGCTCAACACCAGCATCGGTTGTTGAGCGACCCCGTGTAAAACCAAACTGCTTATTATGCATTAAATTATTAACGTTAAAATGTCGTACTAATTGAGAAAGAACTAATTTTTCAAAAATCTTGCTAAATGTTGGTAGCACAGATATCGGTCTAAAGTTAGTGGGGTCAGAGCTGCTACCAGATTTAAATAAAGGAGTTACTTTACTATGTTTCATTAGATCAGGAAACTCGCCGCAATCAACACAGTTGTTAAATATAACTACCAAGTCAGGCGCTACAATTTCTACTAAGGATTTGACAGCATGGACAGAGACTCCCCAGAGGTCATTAGTTTTCTTGACATTAATTGATTTAGACGCCTTTATTACATCTGAGGTACAAACATGTTCAAAATGAAGGTCTCCACAACACTCTGGAGCGTTATGTTTTAATAATGTAACAGCAGATGAGGGTGATGAATTTAAATCCTTAGTTGTGGATACTGGTACCTCGGTGAAAATTTTTTCAAATTCTGTAGCTACTTCTAAATTGGAATCTATAATTTTGTTATCAATATTTAGTTTAAGTTCTTTAATTGTGTGTTTCGAGCGACCAGTCTCCACATTCATTACTTTCCAGGTTGCTTTAATAATGTCGGAACTACTTTTTATTTTCTGACTTAGATAATTTCGCTTAGCTATATGACAATCTACTTTAAACTTCTTCGACTATACCTTGACATGTTCTTTAAATTCATCACTCTGATTAAACCGCCGTTCCTCATACAAGGCATAGAGTTCACGTCTTCGTTGATGTAAGTCCGCAGTAGCCCACTCACTAAAAACTGATGCACCACTAACTACGACCGATTTTGAGGTGAATATCACATTATAATGATCCATAAAAGTGTGAAAGAATGAATTATACATACTATTAGGACTCATATCGGAAGACAAAAAGGGTAGCGCCTGAACTAAACTTTGCTTCATTTTTTCCACGCGGTCCGAGGTTACTGGTACAAAAGTTATTTGTTTTCTCATGGTATTTTTCCTTAATGCCTCAAATACCATTAATTGACCTAACCTAAGTCCTAAGACCTAAGTGGTCTGATTCTAAATTGCTGATAACTTTTGACATTGGAAATGTCTTTTCGTTCGCTCCTGTATACGGTCCGATTTCACGAAAAAGTGCGATCCCCTTATATCTCGGAAAGTTGTGAAGATATGATATTAAAAAATAGGCTCAAAAGACGCATAATCACGAGAGCTGTAAGGTGCAAAAATAATTATTCGAGAAAGTCAAAACCAAAAAAGTTATGGTCGAAATAGTGAAAATAAAATTCAATTTTTTCCGAATTTTTGATTTTGGTGCTCGATAATTTGGAAACGAAGAATGATATCAAAAATTTGAGAAAAATGGCTCTGGACAATTTAGTCAGCTACAATTTGAGCCTAAAACAAAGACGATCGGGTTAAGGGTTTGCCTTGTAGCCTAACCCTAAAATAGTCAAAAAGTCAGAACGACATTTTTCACAGGACATTTATGACTTCATGTTTCGCAGAGTTCGTTATAGGTGTTTGTTGTGAAAAAAGAGGGAGAGGACCCGATTCGTCATGATGAGCAATACCCAAGATAGCTGATGCTGAACCCTGGTAGTACCTATTGGAACTCAGGTTTAGTGCAACATAGACAAACGCTGTTATGGTCATCTCTCGTCGCGTCAAACTGCTGTCAAGAAAATTTCATATCTTGCAGCAAATGGGCCGCTGCCGATCACCACTTCTCGAGTTGACTACGGATTTGCCGTGTAATAATTTTCTTGTACTTTGAACATTAATATATCCTGCTTATTCATCGAAAAATGAAATATGTACCTATACTTATGCGCCACGGCGACAATTATTCAAACTTGGATACGCGTGTGGAAATTTTGCAATTTGTTTGTTCACATGCGTTATGTCCAGGATACTTGTGTTAGTCTAAGAATAAAATAATTATCATTCAACGTTGTAGTTTTATTTTGTAACTTTTTCCTTATCCAGACTTTCTCGTCGCTCAGCGACAATATTTTTTCGAATTCCGTAGATTCATTTCCAATGTGCTCGATAGTCGTGTGAGGCACGAAATCTGTGAATTTTTTTAGTTATAGGAAAAATATCAGTGAAAATATTATCTATACAGGTTGCACTAAGTAGTAGCAGTCACTCTAGTGGGCTCCATAAACATGTGATTGAGATTACAAGATTTAAAAAGATTCAATAATCTACAAGACATTGTTGATTTATCCATAATATTTACATTAAAGTTGCCGCATATAAGCAATTTCTTACTAGAAGATGATATTTTAAGTAGGGCAGATTCCATTATGCTTTCAAATAATTCAAAATTACTTAATGGCGGCCTATACACACAGACAACAATAAATTGCTCTAATTCTACTGCACTTAGTTCTATATTAAAATTGCCTCAAGTTTTTCAAAAATACATATAAATACGTTTCATTCGACTTTGGCACTCTATACACACACATAATTACTAACTTATGCTTAATTAATTCTATAGCACAACATTCGAAAACACCGCTAATCGATAGATCTGCCACCTCCGTGAGCTCTTTAAACACATGACCATTTTTTACTAAGATACACGCTCCTCCTCTCTTTTTATCTCTCATAAAGGATGCTGCCATTTGGTAGTTTTCAATATGAACTACATACCCTTACAGCTTGCAGGTATATTATGCTCAGTGATACAGAGTACATCAATGCTAGTTCGGTTATCCATAAAATTATCCAGGCAGACAGTGAGTAGATCAGTCTTATTACTTAGGCCAGCTATATTTTGATGTAGCACACATATTTGATTATATTTACGAAAAAACTGTTCAGATCTATCACGGTATACTGATTTCTCCCCGGAACCCAAAATAGTGCTATTGCACTCGAAAAAATGTATTCTCTGTTTGCGTGCCAAGAGATGTTTTTTTAACCATACCGGCATATGTTGCGGGAGTCATTAACGAGCACATAGAAACATGCAATTCATTTGTATTAATTAAATTATAAATTTACAATGCATTTTTTTTACCTAACAATAACTTACTGTCTAAACATATGTCATCAATATCAATGCTATGCGATGCGAATGCGAAATCGGTGTACATGAACGAAAGACTTACTAGGGAAAACCGCCGGATATTCAAGAAAGCCCGAGAGGAAGCCAGTAAACGTCAAGCAAGCAGAGGGGCGGCAGGCGCATCGACTTCGCAATGATGACGATTTCTCCAAGGTTTTTATTAACAGTCGGCTGGAAACCGAAATGTCCTAACTTAGTACATGTTTGTTTGTTGTGTCTGTTTTGTTTCAACTTAATTATAACGTGTTTTGGAATATGTAAACGTACTTCTACTAATATCAAAAATGGCAACCCGTCCAAAGGCAACCCGGTAAACCTTACTAATTGTCTAAGTATGTTTATTAGTTTTATTACGAAGTTTTTCATACAATTATTAGATGTAGCGGGGCAATATATGCAATTTAAATTAACTAATATCTCACTTGATAATTTGACACAGTTTTTCTTTCTTAATTATTCACGTGCTTAAAGTAAAAAATAAAAATAAATTTAATTTAACTCTGAGACTATTAAACATACGATCAATCAATACAGGTAGGGATGAATTGCTAAACTCTATGGAAAAATATAAACCCGACATAATAGCTCTAAATGAAACATGGTTAAAAAGTGGAGAAGAGAAATGTGCTCCAATGGTGCCAGGGTACACTTTTAAGCACTCTCCTCGCGCCGGTGATAAGCGCGGGGGTGGTGTGGGGTTCTACGTGAGGCGCGGAGTGCGCGTGCGAGTGCGCCCGCATCCGTGCTCAGCGCTCGAGCAACTATGGCTAGAGGTGTCGCTCCCAGGTGGCATACGTATAGCCGTTTGCTCAGCCTACAGGTCTGAAGCGCTATCTGTGGCAAATGCTATTGAATCACTAAACGAATCTGCAAGTGCCTTTGCTCATTGTAACCATGTTTTTATTCTAACCGAATTTAATGTAGATTTAGGAAAGACCGAGGTGAGTTGTGACAGAGGAGAGTTGTGACATTGTCGATTTTTTGGAATCTAATAACTGTTAGCGAGCTCGCAACAGTGTGCGTTTGTTAGCTCGTAACTTGAACTAACAAACGCGCGCTATTGCGACCTAGTTTTTAGTTAATAGATTCCAAAAGCTCGACTATGTCACAACTCTCCTCTGTCAAAACTCACCTCGGTCTCCCCTACTACATCCAGAGAAAAACTCCTGAAAAAGATGGGAAAGGTGGACTGTATATGAGTGGAATAAAAGTGAGATTTTACCTTCGATATTATGTATTTAATTATGTTGATATTTACAAATGGATGAGAATAACACGTTTTTATATGACAGCCAAATCGAAACCCAAAACTAACACACAGTGACAATTTCCTTTTCTTTTTAATAATTTTGAATTTAGATAACTTGAAATAAGAATGATATGATGATGATACTCCAAAGAGTATGCAACATCCTGCCCCTCGTGCAGCTATGCACCAACTAATCTAAGTGGATACATTCATTAAGCCTTAAGTAGTAAGCCTAATAAGTTTTTTGAGGGGACGGCGTAATGTACCCCCAGCCGTCGCAACATCCACCACCCTGTTCACGCCATCTTTCCCAGGTAACTAATATGTTCACCCTTCCTTTTGGCCATGTTCCGCGTGGCAGGGATTCATCCACTATAATAACCACATCTCCTATTTGAAGTTCCTGGCCACGATCTCCCTTTGCATTTAGTCGTGTTTGCATTGTCGGCAATACTTCACGCACCCAGCGTTTCCAGAAGTGGTCCGATAACCTTATCGCCTTCTTCCACTCTGAGCGGCCGAACAGGTCACGGTCTTCTAAGGTCGATGGCAGGGTTTGATTTGATGGAGACCCAATTAGAAAGTGGAAAGGTGTAAGGCTGGTTGGGTCCTCTGGGTCTGTGGAAACGTGCGTCAGTGGGCGAGAATTCGCGATTGCTTCAGCTTCCATCAGCAGCGTTACTAGAGTCTCCTCCTTGGGAAACCTTTCATTAAGTGTCGCCCTCAGCGCCACTTTCACTGTTTTAACGAGGCGCTCCCAACATCCTCCAAACGACGGTGCTGCAGCGGGAATGAAACTCCACTTGATTCCTCTTGTCGCTGCTTCTTCTTGAATATCATCTGAGTAGAATTGACGTAGGATGCGATTTGCTCCAATGAAGGCGGTCCCGTTGTCTGAGTAAATTGTATTTGGGACACCTCGTCTGGCAATGAAACGTCTCAAACTCATTATGGCGGAGTGTGAAGAAAGGCTGTGTACCAATTCCAGGTGTAATGCCCTTGTTGTGAGGCATGTGTACAGGGCCACGTAACGTTTCTCATGGCGGCGGCCCACAGTAACATTGACAGGGCCAAAATAGTCTAGGCCAGTAAATGTAAATGCTCGCTGGTGGTGAGCGAGCCTTTGAGGTGGTAGGTCTCCAGTGGCAGGGTTCATAGGCTTCGATTTGCGAATCTTGCAGAGTAGGCATTTGTGAGCGATTGATCGGACTGTATCTCGGAGCCTCAAAAGCCAGAACCTTTGCCTTAGTTCATTGATGACGTATTCGTTATTCGCATGACCTGCTCGTTTGTGGTAGTACTGTACTAACAGCCGTGCGACCGGGTGACAACCATCGAGTAGGATCGGGAATCGTGATTCAGGGTCGATGTCTTCTACGGCTTTTATCCTTCCAGCCAAGTGAATTAAATTATCTTCTCCCAGAGAGGGTGATAGTTTGATGAGGCGGCTGTTTGAAGGAATCGGTTTCGAGTTGACGATGTAGTGGAATTCTTGAGAGAATCTGTCCAGTTGAATCCGTTGTAGAATGTGCCTTTCAGCGGCTTTCATCAGGTCGGCATTCCCTTGAATGTGTGTGAGTGGTGGACGCTGATGAACAACGCGAGCGGGAGAAAACCGCTCCGCTATCATTTGATTTTGAATTTCGAATCGAGGCCAAAATGTTACCGAAAATTGCCGCAGCTTGATGTACCCGGCCTGGCCGGGCAGCTTGATGTATGTAAATTTGCTGTGACTGGAGTTGGCAAAACTGTGTTGACTGAGGTCAGCCCCACCAACTCGTTTGGTTGACATTTAAGTTCTTCGCGGGCTGGTGTGACATTAAGTGGCTCTGTGGGCCCGTCCTCTGGGGATTTTAAAAGAAATGATGGGCCAGAGAACCACCTATGTGAACCCGTCAAATCAATTAGGCGAAGTCTAGTTGCGTCGTCAGCCACATTCAAGTCTGTCGGTACCCAGTGCCAGTCTTTGACATCAGAATTTTCCAAAATTTCGCCGAGGCAGTGGGCAACGAAAGGCTTAAAGGCTCGTGTATCACTACGCAACCATTGGAGGACAGTCATCGAATCGGTCCAAAAATATGTGCGCCTTGGTTTTTTGCGATGGCTGTCCTTGATAACGAGTGCGATTCGGGAAGCTATCAAAGCGGCTTGCAGTTCCAAACGCGGGATAGACATCGGTTTCAGAGGAGAGACTCTCGTTTTGCTTGCGATGAGAGTGAGCTCGACATTACCATCAGGGTACACCAATCGCCAATATGCAACGCAAGCGTAGGCGAGCTCACTTGCATCCGCAAGAACGTGCAGTTCTCGGTAGGAAGGTTCCGAGCCTCTTATCTTTGAATACCAACGCGGAATCTTTAACGAAGAAACCTTTAAATGGTCTTGAAACCATTCAAACCACTTCGATGCTTCGGTCTGTGGGAGTTCGGTATCCCAATCGATGTTAGATCTCCAAGTCTGTTGAAACAATATTCGTCCCTTAACTACTATAGGTCCTAAGAGACCCAGTGGGTCGTAAACGCGCATGACATGTGACAGCACCTTTCGTTTTGTTAGTGAAGTAGGGATCGTTTCTATTAAACCGGTGCGAAACACTAACGTGTCTAAAGCAGGATTCCATGCTATGCCTAGGGCTCGGATGCTGTTGGTAAGTTCTCCAAGGTCGATTTCCAACGACTGAGCGGCTCTAAGGTCATCGGGGACAAGTTTAAGAGCCTCTCGCTCATTGGAGATCCATCCTCGCATCTCAAAGCAGGCGGCGTTGTGCACGGCGATAATGTCTGCCGCTAACTGAGCAGCTTCGTTGACGCCATCTTGTGAGTCGATGTAGTCATCCATGTAGTGACTAAACAAAATGGCGTCCACGGCTTGTGGGTACGAATCAGCATGTTCAAGAGCATTTTTGTTTTTAATAAATTGCCCAATAAAGGGGCTACAGCAGGCACCGAAGATGACAGACGTCATTCTGTACTCCTTAATGGCAATTGTCTTATCGGGTCTCCACAGAAATCGAAGAGCGTCCCTATCTTGATCTCGAACTCGCACCTGAGGAAACATCTCTTTGATATCTGCGGTTATCCCAACACAACTTTCCCGAAAGCGAAACAAGACTTTAAGCAGAGGCTGGAGCAGATCAGGACCCGACAGCAGTAAGGAGTTCAGGCTAACTACCTCATTCCTGGCTGCTGCGTCATGGACTACTCTAACCTTTCGTTTTTGAGGGTGGTAAACGCCGAAATGTGGAAGGTAGAGGCGCATGTTGTCAGAATTTTTATTGTGTTGCCCGTAGTAAGTATCTGGCGCACATTCCTCTGCGTAACCCTTAGCTAGCATATTGTTAATAAATGCGTTGTACGCCTTAGCAAACTCAACCTCTTTACACATGCGCCGTTCCAAACTCAAAAAACGTGACATCGCCTGTGGGTAACTATCAGGGACACGCTGTATACCGTCACGCCAAGGCATGCCTACTTCAAATCGACCAGAGGGCAATCGTTTGGTAGTTGCTTCCAAAATGTCAATTGCGCGCTGGTCTTGTTTGCTATGTAACGTTTCAGTTTTAGTAATTCCTATGGAGTCGAGTTTATATTGTTCTTTGATTAAAGACTCTAAGTTCTCATCATTAATTATGTCGGCGTGTGTGTAATTAATAAATTCAACCAACTTCGTTTTGCTAGAAACAACGCCATACAAAACCCAGCCTAGTACTGTCAAAACAGCGGCTGGCTCGTTGATTCCACCAACACGAACGTCACGGGGGATTGACAAGTACCAATGTTCGGCGCCTATTAAAATAGTCGGTGTAGCGTCTTCATATGTAAGAACATCGGCTACGTCGGTCAAATGTGAAAAAGATTCAAGCGCTTCACGTTTGAGTGACTGTGTCCGCAAACCTACATTATCCACGCAACGAGCATTTTTCACTGAAAACGTTTCCTTTGTATACCTACCCCTAATTTCAAAATCGACATATGATATAGTAGTCTGACATTGAAGTTGGCACACACCATTCACTGTAATGGTCTCTTTTGGCTCGGTCGACCCTATGCGCGTGGCAATACTGGAATCTATAAGACTTGCAGTGCTCCCGTCATCAAGGAACGCGTACACGTTACAGGATCCAGTAGGACCCGCGACAGTGACAGGTACGATCTTTAGATGGGCGCGCGGATGGAGAGCTAATTTTACGTTAGACTTTTGTGTGCCGGTAGAGGTAGTAGACACTATTACTTTGTCGTCGGTGGGTTGGTAAGAGGAAGTAAGTGACGTATCGTTTTCAATATTAATTGAATTATCAATTTCATTGTTTGTTGCCTGGTCGTGAAGAACGTTGACTAGCGGAGCCGGCGGTGACTGTTGGTGGAGAAGCGCGTTATGACGAAAGGAGCAGCCGTCAACGCCGCACGGCTTCACCTGGCACGCTTTCCACTTGTGTGGACTAGCCTTTAAACACCTATAGCAAACTTTTGCTTCACGTAACCACTGCCATCGTTCGTCGACAGATAAAGATTTAAATTTTGAACAATCCTTAATATTGTGCTCATTGTTACAAAATACGCAGGCTTGTTTTTTAGTACGATCGCCTTTAATTGACGATTTTGATTGCACAATTTGCACATTAATATTGTGAACGCTTTCACGCTTTTGTATTTTTTCGGTATTGTGTTGCGGTTGTGTAGCACTAAACTCTGGTGACAACCCGAAACGAATATGTTGATCGAACTCGCGTTTTAAAAAGTCAGACAGAATTTCAAGTTTAGGACGTCCTGTGCCATCTAGTGTGGCGAAGTCTGTCCACCGAATTTTCATTGTAGGGTTAAGTTTCCCTAATACAGCGTGAAATAACTCAGGAGAATACAGGTATTCCAAATGATTTAATAACTTTATTGTAGAAATGGAATTGCGTACCTTATTAGAGAGTATTCCAAGTTCTTTCAAGTCATTATTACCCAGGCGTGGGAGGTTTTTTAATGCATTGACCTCTTTGTAGACGATGAGCTCGGGGCGGGCGAAGTTGTCCTCGAGAGCGCGCATGACCTCTTCAGGGTCCTCTGTGGACATCAAGAGTGCCGCCACAGCGTCACGCGCGGGGCCGCGGAGCGCATTATGGAGCCGATTAATATTATCTAGAGGAGAAAAGTTATTTTTTGTAACATTGTAGATGCGTTTAAATTGTAACCATTGCAGCGTGTTACCCATAAATTGAGGTAATTCCAGTTTCTTTACACTGGAAGCTGAGGCGAGAGCCTTCGCTGCGGCCGCGGTGTCAGCTACCGCTTGCAAGAGAACAGGTTGGCCAAGATCCGTGGGAATGAGCGGGGGCCTAAAGCCGGCCGCCTCGGATTGGCCAAGGTCCGTGGGAATGAGCGGGTGCCTAAAGCCGGCCGCTTCGGATTGGCCACGATCCGTGGGAATGAGCGGGGGCACAAAGCCGGCCGCCTCGGACGCTTTGGTGGCGATTCCAGGTTCTGATTGGCGATTGAGGGAGTTAATAGGGAATGCAGATACCCGAGTGGCCTTCGGTGGTGGTACCGCGAGGCCGGGAGATGGAACAGAGAAACGTTGCTCGCATCCTACTTCAGGATTGTCCTTATTAACACAAGTGTCAAAGTCGTGATTTTCTATCCATTTTTTGGTTCTATCTACGCTCACCCGTGTAGAGCTCCGATGACTAGCGCGGCTGCTTTCGGCGTCGGCGTCGATAGCCTGGAGCTCGGCTTGTAGCTCGCTCTCTTCAACCAGCCGCTGCAACTCCGCGAGGTGACGTTCACGCTCGCGCTCACGTTGGGCGAGCACCTGCTCGCGTTCGCGCTCGTGGGCGGCAAGCTCCTGCTCTCGTTCCAAGCGGCGGCGCAGGGCGAGCGCTTCAGCTGCGGCTTTTTGTGCCTTCACGGTCGCCGACGAACGGGACGATTTGCTTTGCGCCGTGTGTACGCTAGGTGCCCTATCGCCTGGCGGAACAGAGCTGTGGGGCTGCGGAGGTGCTAGATCGGTGTCGGGATTAGCCAACATTATTTTACTTTTGATACGGGTGATCATACGATGAGAACTACGTGAATATGTACGTGTATCTACGTGTGTTGTGTACAATAAAGTGATTACTACTACTACTACTACTACTAATATGTGTAAACAATGAAATAAAATGAAATGAAAACACGAAAACGTAACTGTCAAACTAAATAGGCACTGAATAAATGAGGTGAGTGACCAATGAAAAAGATGGAAAAGGTGGACTGTATATGAGTGGAATAAAAGTGAGATTTTACCTTCGATATTATGTATTTAATTATGTTGATATTTAAAAATGGATGAGAAAAACACGTTTTTATATGACAGCCAAATCGAAACCCAAAACTAACACACAGTGACAATTTCCTTTTCTTTTTAATAATTTTGAATTTAGATAACTTGAAATAAGAATGATATAAAGATGATAATCCAAAGAGTATGCAACAACTCCGTTTCTGAACTGTTGACTTTTCTTTCCCAGCTAAACTTACAACAGATAGTGCAGGAGCCCACTTGTATAACTGACCACTCTGCTACACTTCTGGACCTAATTATTACGGACTCCGCTAACTTGTGCCAAAGGGTCAATGTCTACCATAATCCTTGTTTGAGCGATCATGCTCTGATTATTTCTGAATTTAACATTAAAAAACCGAAAGAGACTAAGCGTTTTATCGATTATAGACCTTTAAATAAGATTAATGATTTAGAGTTTAATTCTGACCTTAAGAGCGCTCTTACAAGAAAAGTCGAAATAATGCAAAATTGATGATACTAGTCGACGAAATTCAGGACTTTGCGCTCATTATTAGAAACAATGAGTACTTGTTCCAGTAAAAGCGTCTTCTTATCTTTATAAATATCGTTGTAAATATTAGAAAAAGGACTTATTAAATTAGTAATGATTTTTTTCTGATGGTCGTTTCCGAAAAACCCCGTGAAGCACTGAATGGCGAGCTCTTATTTGGAAATGTTGAGAATTTTACTCTGCTAAACCTGGCTATTTTGTATTACTAATACCCTGTACTTTAGGCATATCAAACTATATTTTTCCTACATACCTTTGAGAAAGAGAAAATCAAAGTAAAACGAACTCGATTTTCTCTCCGAAACAAGTGTCAATTCCTACGAAAATCTACTTAATATCGAAGTCATTTTCATACTGAAGCAATCTGCAACGTTTGCTTATACTGTTGGTATACATTAGTGTTTATGAAATTCTACTATAATTTTTTGGCAATTTTTTGAAAACTACTCTATATTACCGATGACGCGCGCTGCGCCAGCTCAGTGCCGCGGCAGAGCTTGTAGAGGCAGGACGTGTGTCGGTCGGCTCCGCACATTTTCAACGGCGACGACGAGGTTTTTTATCATTGTGTGCGGCGGGCGCCGTGTAAAACGCTATACTGTGTGCGTGTAAACCGCAACGAGAGACTTTGATCCTAGCACTGTTTTTATCGAGTTCGTTTTACTTTGATTTTCTCTTTCTCAAAGGTATGTAGGAAAAATATAGTTTGATATGCCTAAAGTACAGGGTATTAGTAATACAAAATAGCCAGGTTTAGCAGAGTAAAATTCTCAACATTTCCAAATAAGAGCTCGCCATTCAGTGCTTCACGGGGTTTTTCGGAAACGACCATCAGAAAAAAATCATTACTAATTTAATAAGTCCTTTTTCTAATATTTACAACGATATTTATAAAGATAAGAAGACGCTTTTACTGGAACAAGTACTCATTGTTTCTAATAATGAGCGCAAAGTCCTGAATTTCGTCGACTAGTATCATCAATTTTGCA